>NC_142257.1:6014148-6185153 GCF_052056855.1 Sturnus vulgaris | reverse complement strand
TTGGATTCCTCCCACGGTTTGGCAGTCATTTGTGAGGAGGTAGGAAGGAGTGAGCTCGGTTGAATGTGGTTTTGGATGTGTTTTCTTCTCCCTCTGTTGCTGTTTGACATGGAGCGAGCTGGAGGAGGCAGTTTCCTGCAGTGAAAGGCAGGAGAGCACCAGTGTGAGTGTCCGTGTCCATGTGCGGAGCCAGGAGCTGGCTTTTCCACAGGGAGGTATTGCGCTGGTGAGAGTCACACAGACCCCTGGGCGCTGCTAACCCAAGGCATTGTCTTTTATTTTATTTATTGTTCATGGCAAAGGCATTGCCTAGGCAACCATGATGCTTCTCCACTCCTGAGTGGCGCATTGTGCGTCACTGGGTGGGACAGGCAGAGCAGCCGAAGGAGCAGCGCTGGCGCTGCTTGGCTCAAGGCGCTCGGGTCTGGCAGGGCTGCTTGGAGGCACCTGCACGTCAGGGAAATGCGGCTCGGGGTTGTTCCTCTGTCTCTTCACTCAGAAGAAACGCGCAGCATCCCTTTGTTATCCCAGGGCTGGTCCATCTGCTCACGGCTGGCTGGGGCACTTGGGTTGCAGTCTGCAGTTCCCCTGGCATGTTGATCTCTGCAGTGCTCACACAAATGGTTCTTGGCTTGCAGCAGCCTCCAGCCCGCCAGGATGACTTGGTGGCCTCTCCAGGGAGGGAGGCACAGGGAGTTGCCTGCTAGGTTGCACAGTCCGTTCCTTGCTCCTTTGGTCTCAGTGCAGCTGCAGCCCAGAGTTGTAAAAATCATTCCTTTCCCTTGTGGCTAGAGAACTGTCCAATTATGAGGGCTTGTGATGGTATCTTCAGAGCTGACCCATAAATAAAATAATCCAGTTGCTCATCCAGCCCTGCAGAACAAGGAGATGACACCCTCTGGATGCTGCATCAACATCAGCATGACCACCCTGCATGGAGACTCTTCTTTATGTCTGTCCTCTGAGCTCAGGACAAGCTTCTCAGTGTGGAGGAAAGAAGACCTCAACAAAACCAATTTCCAGATCAGTGCAGGACTTTATATTTGCACAAGGCACAAGCACAATTATGTTCTGAATACAGTAGCCATCTACAGCTTGTGGTGAAACCTGTTTGATCAGCTGAGGAAATTCCAGAGTGGATGTCTTTCTGTTTATCTGTCATTTAGAGAGGGAAAGAAAAGAAAGAAAGAAAGAAGGAAAGGAAAGGAAAGGAAAGGAAAGGAAAGGAAAGGAAAGGAAAGGAAAGGAAAGGAAAGGAAAGGAAAGGAAAGGAAAGGAAAGGAAAGGAAGGAAAGGAAAGAAAGGAAAGGAAAGGAAAGGAAAGGAAAGGAAAGGAAAGGAAAGGAAAGGAAAGGAAAGGAAAGGAAAGGAAAGGAAAGGAAAGGAAAGGAAGAAGAAGAAGGAAAGAAGAAAGAAAGAAGAAAGAAAGAAAGAAAGAAAGAAAGAAAGAAAGAAAGAAAGAAGAAAGAAAGAAAGAAAGAAAGAAAGAAAGAAAGAAGAAAGAAAGAAAGAAAGAAAGAAAAAGAAAGAAAGAAAGAAAAGAGAAACTGCTTATTATTTCTTTAGCTGCTAGTAGCTGGAAATCATTCTGCATATTAGTTTATTACAAGTGACTTAAGCTAATGGAACTGTGATGATGTAGTTGTCATGAGGCCAGGAATATTTTATTAAAAATATGTTGACAATATAGCTAACAATTCAAGCTTGCTATCCATTCGTGTCTTGGGATAAAATGAAAGGTGGTGTGAAAGTTTTGCTGCTCAATGTACAGGTCACATACAAATCAGCATTCTGGCAAAAGGATACAAAGTGTTCCACAATGTGGAATTGCTCTCACGGGGACATTCTGAATGTCTCATTCAGATGCATTTCTTCTTAGAACATCCCCTTGGGTCCAAGCATATAGGTGAAATGTTTTGAATTTTTAAAGCTCTTGCACGGTTTGTTTTTTTTTTTTTTCTGTGATTTTTTAATCTTGCTATTTATTTGTCTTTATTTTATGCCCTTTTTTTTGTTGTTGTTTTAATTGCACAATCACCATTTTTCTACCATCCTGTGGTGGCATCAGCTCAGAAAGTCTTCCTGCAGAGTTGTTTCTGCATCAGTGTTTCATAGCTTTTCTTGTTCTCCAAATTGCTGTGGCTACCAACAATTCATGCCTCTTTCAATTAAACATTTATGGAAAGGGGAAGATAAGACACTATCTAAAAGGAATGGAAGAAGGGACAGATGTTTTGTTTAGAGTGAGAAATATAAAGGAGAATCTTATACTGATAAATTAATGGAATAATTTTGGATGTGATGGTGAAACCCCTTCAGAAATACTCAGTTTGGTCTATCTGAAGTATTTGATTTCACACAAAATTAAAGGCTACATTTTATTTTAGGTCTTTGAAAGTAGTTATAATGTTTTTAATGCTGCTATCCTCTGGTTCCAAAAATAACCCAAAATATATTTATATAATGTTGAATTAAAACGTACCACAAATTTCTAAGCAATACTTTTTAAGGTCATGCTGAATTAAAATATTACAACAGTAGAGAAATAAATTACCTTTTTTCCCCATTCATTGAAAATCATTCCTGGGTCTGCCAGGAGCCATCATAAATTATTCACTTCCCTCTTCAGGGGAGCTAGCTTTAGGCATAGGTTTTTGCAGCAGTTGAGTGGTTTTGCCACATCTGCTCCCAGGAGAGTTTGTATTGTTGTTTCCATGGGTGGCTGAAATGTTTGTGCACCCAGGGAAGCTGGAGCAAGGCAGGAGGCAGAGCCAGCCCTGACCTGGAGCATTGCTGGCACTGGGAACACAGCACTCAAAGTGATCTTGTCACAACAGGCTGCTCAAAATCCCTCGTGATGAGAATTTCATGGAACTGACAGGAATCCCTCGAGGGGAGAAAGGAGAATGACTGGAAGAGTGCCAGGGAGGTGCTGCTTTCTCAGGTGGTTGGAAGCCTGAACTCCATGTGTGGCTACCAACACTGGCCATTCTTCTGACCCTCATTATAGCCCTGATGCTGGGCTTAAGCCCAGAGGAGCCCCCTCAGCTATTAGAAAGTGTGATCCTTCTCTTCCCATCCATGTTTCTACTACCTGGGAGGAGAATAGGGAATTCTTCCTGTTCCAGGAAGATGGAAGTTCAAATGATGTCCCATTCCTGATTGAGCATTGGCCAGCACCAAGTAAAAAAGGTATTCCCTTCTAGATTTATTTTTCTTCTGTTTATTTTAATCTCAGCTCACAGCAAATGAGTGAACTGGAGAGACAGGTCCAAATTAGTAACAGGCTGGAAGGTGCCCAGGGGCAGTGAGCACTGAGGGGATGGGGAAGGCAGTGTCAGATGTGGATGTGGTGCCCAGCTCCCAAGGTGAAGTTTTGCTTCTGAGTGCAGGCAGGTTGTGTGTGAGATCAACACCTCTTCCCTGAAGAGAGTCTTATCTTGTGCTTCTGCCTTGCTCTTGGTCTGCTTTCGACCCTTTTGCTTCCCTGGGCTGTAGGGCTGATGGGAGGGAAGCAAAGCTAATGAGGAATGTAACAGATACTTCGTGAAGAAGGCTGCTCCACCACCCTCGAATATATCCAGTGTCCTCTGCCTCTGCAGCTCTCTGGACACTTGATCACTTAATTATTCCTCTCTGACAGGTGCAGGGCCCCCTGTAGAGACAAATTATTTACTGACTCATGTGACTTGTATTCAATATGTAAGTTCAGACTGTAGCCTCAGCTCCTGTCCCCTTGGTGCAAGGGGGAGAGAGAGCTGATCTAAAGAGTTAAAGAGGGGTCTTCTTGCATAATAAACAGAAAAGTGGAAGGTAACATCCAGGCCAGTCTGCAATCCAATAAACTTGAATGTCAAAACCACAAAAAGCTGGTTGTGAGCAGCACAAACCACAACAGCCTGGTAGCTGCTCTGCCCAGCGTGCCCAGGATGATGGGCAGAGGTATGGGGAGGGTGTAAAGATGACTGAAGTCTCACGATAGAACACCTTTCCATCCAAGATGTCTTAAAAATCATTGAATTTTGTTGTATGAGGACTTTAATCTCCACCTGCCTCCCTCACTCTTCAGAAGCAGGGAGTTGTGGTGCAATGGTGTTAATGGGGAAATCCTAATAGACTCACAAAGTGAAGTGTCCTGTTCACCTCTGAACAATCCCTTGGAAAGGCATGGATCATTCCATCAGGAAGGTGGCTCCAGAGGGCTTGAGGGAAGGGTATTGATGTGCCCTCTTGACAAAAGCAGAGAAGCACTTGAGAAACAAGTCTAGATGGAAAAACACAGCGCCAGAGTTTGGTTGTGTTGTTTTCAGGAGGTGGCAATGATGTACAGGCATGGTTCCTGCTATTTCACCGTGAAACCTCACCTGAGCTGTGCTATTGCTTTATTCTGAATTTGTCTTGGGACACCAGGCAAACACCAGGCTGCTGCCAGGCTCCATGGGCTGGCATCATCCTCCTCCAGCATGTCCATGCTGCTGCTGCTGCTGCAGGGAGCTACACTCCTGTAAAACCACCGTGACCAACAGCAGCAGTGCACCATGGCTGGGAGCTGGACAGGCTTCTGGGACAGACACTGCCCTGACTGGGGTGATCCATGCCTTAGTAATGTCCTTTCACTTCCAGAGAGAGGTGGCACGACAGGTGCACACCCGATCCCTTCCGACAGGGAGCTTCCACATCAGCCGTGCCAGGGAATTTGAGCAGATCAGGGGCTCCAGCTCCATTCCAAATGTGACAGGGCTGTGTAAATAAATAATCCAAATCTACATAATTATCTCTTTTCCAAGGAGTCATCACATAAATCAAGCTGGTATCAAGGGATGCTGTTTCATGCATCCAGAGCTGGGCTCTCCTCGGCCTCACTGCCTGGGTGCTCTGAGGAAGGGTGAGAGTTTGTGCACTCACAAACATCACAGATTTTCTTCTGAGGATGATCAAATGCTTGTAAATGCAGAAAAATGCTATCCACTGCAGACTTCCAGTGGTGATTGAAAGTGTGAATTCTCATGCAAACAGATTCCTTTGCATACAGTCATCTGGGAGCTGGGCTCTTTGATTTTCATTTATTATTCTCCCTGGCAGCATGTTCAGTCAGTATGCAGATTTCCTCCTTCATTCAATTTTCAGTGGGCAAGAAGACTACAATTAGTCATATTATCATCAGTGTGAATAAAAGGGAAACACTGAAACCGGATCTTTATGAGCCTGCAAATGCAGTGAGATGATGCAGATTCATTACATGAGTAAGGTATGAAAAAAAAGCTTCAGGACAACTGCATTTGGCTCCTTGCTGTCTTCCTTCTTTAATGGAGCTTCTTGTCTTTTGCTGCTATTCAGACCTTCTCCCAAGTCAGCCTAGACAGGGAAATCGCTAGATGGGACTAAGTTGCACCTTGAACTGACAAGGACAAATAAATGAGCACAGAAAGCTGGCTGGAGCAGCAGCCAGAGGGCTGCTGAGGGGAGAGCACTGCAGGCCAGGCCTAAGTGTATTTCCAAAGATGCCTCTCACCTGAGCCTCGCTGATCTGGGACCCAGATGCCAAAGCACACAGCTCAGAATCTGGTTGGGCTGCAAGACAGGAGATAAGCACAACAGGGCAAGGGATAAAGATACTCATTTTGCAAGCAGGATTTTTAGGGATGGAGTTATGAACTATTTTTTTCTTTTTTCTCATGAACTTATTTTACGGGGTTTAGATTGGGTTAGCTGTGTTGAAAGGAGGAATCAGATTTGTGGAATCTGTCCCTCTCCTCCCTTGCATGCTATTAGAGGTAATTTAGGGGCTGGATGTACTTGCATTGCTCTGAAGCTGTTGGGATCTCTAGGGCACACATTCACATGCTGGAACTGATTCTGATGCCTCGTTTGGTTAGAAAAAAATTGTAATTTCCCTGATTTATAAGAAGAATGAGGATTTGGGAGTTGACCATAGTGTTGTGCTATGCTTATGTTTCCATGCTGTTAATAAATCAGAGAGAAAAATAAATTAAAGACAGATCTTTTCTGCTTCCTTTATGCTGAAACATTATTAATTCACCAGAAAAAATTCATTTGGGATAATCTGGTAATTTCTTCAACTTCACATGGTAACATTTCCATGGCTTGGCAAGTCCTCTGGCAGCAGCGTGCTCTGACTCCTCATATTATTGAGATCCTCAAGGTGCAGATTAGCTGAGTCTCTTAAACCCTGCATGAGGCCACAGGGACACAGCACAGCTTCACAGAAATCAGAGCAAAGAAATGTTATTTTTCCACAAGCAACCAAACACTTCAGTCAAACATTTTGTGTGGCTTCTCTGAAGGCTAACCTTGAAGGAATTTCTGAGGGCTCTATGCTCATTCCAGCTGCTCCCAGCACATCCCTGCCTTCTGCTTTTGTGAAACACGTGGGATGCCCTTGACACTGAGCCCCTGTGTAGTATTGGGGTAAATGGGCAGAGCAGACACACACATGGAGCATCACTGCAGGACTGTTGTTTTGTTAAGAAATCAAGAAAAATGAGGGTTCACTTGCAGTAGGAAACTTCTGCTTTGACTTCCAGCTGTCCTTGCTTTATGGGCCTCTTTCTCCTCATCAGGATCCTCTCCCAAGCTCCCTTTTGTTTTTCCTCTTCTCCTGCTACATTTTGGCTTCTATTTCAACTTCCTGGTGTGATGTTTATTGCAGTAATGAGTGCAGGGAGTCACGGGGCTGGTGGCAGGTACTGACCCTCCTGTCATTGCACTGCTGCTGTCCCCCAGCCTGACAAACCCAGCTGTTCTGCTGGCACTCTGTGAGCCTGACAATGATGGTTTGCCTCACTTGGGCTTTGTAGTGTGCTTTTCCTACTCTAATATGGGTGTTCTTTGCCCCCATTCCTGATGAATTCTTTAAAATTTGGACTGCTATCTCATTAAAATATAGTTTTTAATGAGTAGCTTCTTCATCCCTCCCTTTTGCCTTAGCTGCTAATACTGTAAGCTATTTAGGCAGTGGAATTGCAGAGCTAGTTTTTTTAAAACTCTAGGTGTTCCAATTAATTAATGTGAATAGAAATTATACTAACTAATCTCACCCTGGTGCTAGGGCATTTGACTGTATCAGGAGACCATTTATTGTATATATTATATTTTAATTTCACATTTGGATATGTAAGAAGCCCCGGAGTGAGTTTCTGATGATGGGTCCTAGGGAAGCCTGCACATCTGGGTGCCTGTTATGTTTAACCTGTTCTTCTGGCCATGGAGGAATTGAATCTCTGCTCCTCAGCTGATGTGAGGAGCCTGTTTTCACTCTTGATGCTTCCCAAATTTGATCCCTTGCACCTTCTGTTTCTCAGACAAGGGTGAATATTCCCAAGAGTAAGTTCTGTGGACTTTCAGCTGAAAGTAAATAAGATGGGGGGCATTTTTTCCTTCAGATTCTTTCCACCAAGCCATGCCAAATCTCAGGATGAAGTGTGAACAATCCCACCCTTCCACTGCTGAGTTTGTCCAAGATAGAGCATGCCATCAGCTCTCATCCACGGCATTTGCATTGTCTCAGCTACACTTGTGGATGGGGGATGTTTAGCTGGGAGAAGGTTTTTTTCTCTCACAGTGCCCTGTGAACACTGGCCAATGATCAGGCATCTAGTGCAGATAAGGGCTAATTCCTTCTATTTTCAGAGACACAAAGGGAACAGCAGATAGACCTTGCTAAGCCAGTGTCTCAACAACCTCCCCATCCTCTGCCAATGAACAATTTAGGGCTGCCATCATGCACATAAAAATATTTTAATCTGACACCCCTCACACTCTCCATCCTGGGCCTGTCTGCTCCCTCCTCCCCCTCTTTCTTCCACATCTCATCTTCAGTCTCTCCCCTCCTGCCAAAGCTGTCCCAAAGTCCATGGGAGCTGTTGCAGCAGGGTTCTGTGTGCCAGGAAAGATTATTCTTGACTAGTTGCCAAGTCTCCTGCTCTGGCTCTGGCACGCAGATAAAATGTTAATAGGGCCGAATGTGTTTGACACCAAGGGTGAAACTGCGTGTTCCAGGCACGGAGCCTCTTGCCATCCATTTAGCAGCTGCACAGGCTGGATCCTTCCAGTTCAGTTCTGCTTGCTAAAGAGGACCTGAGCAGGGGCTTTCAGGTTTGACACAAGCCAGGGATTACAGCTTCCCTGTGGCAAGAGGCTTAAGCAATGTCACCTGCTTGCTGATGGCTACACAAAGGGAGAATTGTGTTGTAAGGACAAGTCTGGAATTCCTTTTGCTGGAATGGCTGACGTGGATGTGGGAAGATCTGAATTAGTTGAAGATGTGGTCTCTGTTCAGCTCTAATCATTTTTGTTGAGGCTTCCCAGCAGGCTGAGTGTTGGCTGAGGCCAGCCCAAGTGCAGGGGAGAATTCAGGATCCACCATTCCTCTCAGCACATTTTGGGGCTGCACAGCACAGGAGCTGCTGCTCAGGTTCAGCCAGCCAAGTCTCTCCAGGTCTTGCCAAAGAAGAAGGTCAGAGTTTTCCTACATTTGATATGGCCAGCAAAGCAGAAGGAGAATGTTCTTAACTAAGTCCTGGTGAGGGTGTTTCTGCATCTTGACTGACAGGACTGCATTGCTTTTATTGTTTTCTCTGAGGGGGAATTCCAGCCTGAAACACATCTGGCTGAGAATTGTTTCCTTTTAAAATTCCTAATGGAGAACTTCCTCTGTAAATTCTAGAATTCTAGGATTATATTGTGTCTTTGGCAACTTCCCTTGATAGGTCAGGAATGGTCTCACTAAACCACAGAAGCAGAAAGGGCAGACAAACAAGGTGCTGCCACTTGAGCAAGGAAGGCTGGGGGGGTCTGAACTGACCTGATTTTCCACCTTCACAGCTTCTGGCAAATCCTGAAAACCTATCTTCATTATCCATTATCCATGCCATTATCCATGAGGATTATTGCCTTCCACTGGTGTAAAGGGGGGGAGGATGAAACCCCTGAGGTGTGGGACTGGTTGTTACTGGACAGAGGTTTGCTATGGCTTGTCCAGCTGGAGCATGTCCTACAGGCATGGTAATGCCAGGTGACCAAAACTGTGATTAAGTGCAGAAATATAAGCCCAGGAACTGTGTTTTTCTGCAGAGTAGCAAAGAATTTTGCTCCTCAGAAGCACACGCTGGACCACTTTTCATTGATAATTATGATGCTCTTGAGGGAAGGGTTCTTTTAATGGGGAAATTCATTTTTTTTTCAGACAGTTGCAGTTTCTCTCTTCTATCCTTCCCCCTCAACAGTATGCAATAAACTCATCATAAGATTTATTAATGAACTGTCATGGTGATTTCCTTGAGTACCTTATTTAGCCAGAAATTTCTCTAGGGATCAGACCCTGTATATGCTGAAATCAGTGGAAAATTCGCGTCTGCTTCAAAAAACTGTAGGTAAGACCTGTGAGTAATTAGGGAAAAACAAGAGCTCAGGTGGTACCATGGGCTAGGAGACAAGCATTGTTCTAGGATGGGGTGGGGAGAAGCTTGGGGACATTTGTTGATAGCATCATGCTCTCCCAGAGGGTCTCCTGTCCTGTGTCCAGTGCAATCATAAAGTAAAATCTCAAAAGATCTGTGATCTTAGCCTAGAGCAGGCAGATGTGTGATGACAGTGGCTTATAATAACTCGAGTGAGTAGGGATCTTCCATGGGAATACTGTAATTGAAATATTTCTCATCTGGTTCAGCAAGAAAGAGACAATATTTAACATGTTAACCTATTAACATTCTCTTAAGCATTGTTAAGGGACAGTGCCAGAATTCTGAGCTCCTAAAGTCCCGCCCAGGTTGCTTCTCAGCTTTCAGGACTGATCTGAAAAGGCCGGCACAAGTGAATCTCTAACACTTGCTGCCATTAAAAGGTGTCATTCTGGGATGCAGGGAGAATGGGAATGATGTATATGGTCAGGAATCCGCTTCAGGAGGTGATGGGAAAGGCAGGCAGCAGCTGCAGGTGGCAGAAGTCTTTGTTTTAGAAAATCCTCTCCTCCCTTCTCCCTCTGACTTATTTATTAGCATGTTTGAAGGAATTGCTTGCAGAGCAAGTGAAAGCAGTGTGGTTTGGTTGCTGGATCCCAGGAGGACAACGACCTGTGGCTTTACAAGTGGGAGCACTTTGAGCCTGGTGCTCCTGTGCCCAGGGACTGCAGAGGGTGGGTTTGGTGTCTGGGGACACAGCTGTGCACATCTGTGCACATCTGCTGCCATCAGCCACCCTGGGGAGCCTGTGGGGCTCAGCCACCTGGCACAAACTCTCCTGGTTCTGGAGCAGTGAGGCTGCACTCGGGGCTTGGCTGCTTCTGTGGGGAGCTGCAGTGTGGGTCTGTGCTGGGCTGTCACTCTTGGTGCTGCCACACACGGAGCACTTGTCCCCTTCTCCTCTGGAGCCACCACATCACCTTTTCTATGTCTTCAAAGCCTCCTGGCTCCTTACCATGCATTTTGCCCTGGTGGCTTTTGTCGCCTTTTGACATTAAATGAGTGTCTTGCTTTCAGAAGTCTTCAAGTGTTATGAGTTGAGGAACACCAGTAGCCCACCACGACTCTGGGAGGAAAGGCACATTCCCTTTCTCACATTCCCACTCCTTGGGAGATCTCTGCATCTGTTTTTTGGTATAAAGTGTTTGGGAAATGTGTTTATAGGGAAGCCAATTCCCCCTAGAATGGACACAGGGCTGTTGCTACTTTATCACCCACAGTACCCAGATGTAATTACTTTGAAGAGTAATCACTGAGTAATGGAGAGGCAATATAATTGGTACCTGGATGCAGAATATGTAATTACTGTGTTGTGTAGTGACAGGGTATTTGCCAAGCATATTTTCTGTAGTTACCAAGTAATTTAAGAGAATTTGCATGGTATTTCTTGTCTGAGAGACAGAAAAAAATCACCCAGCTGAGATCTCTGCTGAGGACTATAAACTTTCTGCCAGAAGGATTTGTAAGCCTTTCCAAGCAAGCAATGTTTGAAGAATTTTCTTTCTGCCTTTCCTTTTCTTTCCAATACAAAAGTTCTCTGCCTGCATAATGCTACCAAAGGAAAGTTTTCTTTTATTTTCTTCCATGTGGAACATGTGCGTCAGCCAGGAGATTCACTGGGAAAAGAGATAAATAAAGAGAGAAAAACTCATTTAATGAGAGAAATAATAAAAAAATCCCAAGAAAACAGCAGGCTTTGAGATGTCAGAGCAAACTTCCCCATCTCCATCAAAGCCTGAACGTCCCACTGGGGCTGAAAATGTGGGACCTCAGGCAGGAGAAGTGGAGGTGCAGCTCCAACCTGTGTCACCAAGTGCAGAGGTGGAAAGTGAGGGTGCCTTCTGTCCAGACTGCCGTGAGCTCAAAGGACAGCTTCAGCAGGATTTCTGCTGTACCACAGCAGGGAACAACAAAATTTATGGCTGTACCTATGCTAATGACCTGCAGAGGCAAAGCAGCCATTTGTTTCACGTAGCCCCTGTTAAAGCACAGCAGCATCTTTCCCTTTTCTCTCGGTGGGAGAGTGATTGGTGTTTACAAACTGTCTTTTTCTTTCTGCTTTTGGAAATTTGATGCTCTGGTAAATCATGGAAAGCAGCCTGTTAGAGCTGTGTCCTCATTTACACAGCATTGGGGGGACAGGATCAGACAGCATACATCACTGAGGTAGCTCTTTTCATCTGCACTTGGCCTTAATTACGTTATATTGCCCTCTCTAGAGAAATCTCCAATGCTGTGGACTTCCATAAAGTAATACTTTATCTTTTTCATTAAATAGTAGCTACTCGTTAGGGCAATACAACATGCTGCTTTTCCTTCACCTTCTAATGAGGTTGTGCTCCTGCACATCCTGAATATAATTAAACCAAGGTTTTGTATTTTAGCGATTGAGTTTTGGGCTTTACCTAGGGAAAAAAAAATCCCAAAAAACCAAATAGTAGATATATTCTCTTCTGGTATCTCTTGGTGCTGTTTTGCAGCATTTGCTTTTAGGTGAGTTGCTCTTTTGTTGCTGATACCTTGCAGCCAATGCTAAAAAGATGAACCACAGCCACCACATTTTCTGCAAAATGAACTTGGCTAATCCTTTGCATTCAAACCAGCCCTCACCTCTCTATTGATAAATACAGCTTATGCTCCAGTCCCAGGGAATGCAAATACTGTTTGCAGAAATAGTGCTATCCTGGCTACTCCTCATTATTGTGTTTTTATTGCCAGGGATCCTGGAGCTTTTTAGTAGCTACAGAATCAATAATGCTGTGACATTCATACATTTCTCAATGCCACTGTGCATGGTGCAGCATCAAAGTGCTGGTTCTCAGGGGCTCTACCTGATAGTGATACTTGTGTACTCATATAATCCTTTTTATCTATCGTTTACAGATCTTAATTAAGATTTACAGTGCTGTTGTGAAGTGGATCTTCATGTCTGGGCAGACCAGCATGGCCAGCTGTTAGAGAGGAGCGTTTCAGAAAAGCTCAGGCTTTTTGTCAAAAGCATTCAGCTCCCAAAGCAAGGAGCTCCTTGGCAGCCAGACTGCTTTGCAGGGAAATCTGCCTTTCTCTAAAGCCAGTGCTGGAGACAGGGACTGCAACCCTGCAAGCCTGACACACACCTATGGTGATATTCCCTGCTCCACTTGTTCAATTTGTTCGCAACATTTTCTAAAAATATTCGATTTTTGAAAATCTGTTGCATCCAAGGCTTTGGCTTCCCTCCCCCTTTCAAGTCTGTGGAGGGTTTCCTTGCAGAGTTTAAAAAATAACTAACTCAATAGTTATTTACTAAACAGCAAAAATAACTAAATAAACACAATCAATTTGATTCACTCTAGCTTCTGGAAACACTATTCTGGAGACAAGGAGGCTTCCAATTTCCTACATGAGTCATGGTGTTCTTGGATTCAACCTATCAAACTATATCAGCAAATCATATTATATAATGTAATATAACAAGACACAACTGCCTGTGTTTAACCTAGAAAAGATTAAAAAACACGTACTCCCATGGTCATTGGACTGTCCTGGCAAAACTGTCATTCTCTTTTCTGTCCAGCTGCTGCTCCTGCTGTCCTCCCCAACCTGCTCTGCTGGAAGAAAAGTGCCATTTTTAGGAACAAAGACATGAGCAAGTCTGGTAACAGAGAAGCAAGTCCTGCTTGTGCCACTTCTCTGGTGTGGAGGCTCAGTGCTCTAAGGTCGTGTCCAGAGTTTCACCTTTTATAATGATGCAGAACCAAAATCTCCTGGTTGAGAATTGATGCACTCACAGTGGTATGGGATTGGGGAAGGCTTTTGAACTGTTAATGCTGCCTTGTTCTCAGTGTATGTGTAAAGTGGAAGGAAAAGTGTAGATGTGATGAAGAGTCATTCTCCTTTCATTCTGCACCTGCACAGAATGAGGGGATTTGGAGTCTTTTAGCTCTGTTTCTGGGTCTTGTGCTTGCCTGGTGTAAGGCACAACTCAGAATCGGCCCAGGGAATTTCTGGGAGGGGTTGAACTGGGGGTAGGAGCACATTGCTGTAGTTTCTCCTTACCTTGGCCTCTGGGGATGCAGGGGAGGCTCCAAGTCAGTATTACAGCCCTGGCATCTGCACCCCTCTACCCAAATCCCCTAAAATAGAATCATCCATTCACCGGGGCAGTTCAGCTGAGGGATATTTACTGACTGGAGGTCGGTGTGAGAGAGGAGCTTTCCACAGTGTTTTTGGGAGAGGAAAGCTGTGACCAGAGTGCAGCTCCCTGAGCCCAGACAGTTTCCCTGTGCTGTCACAAGCCTGGCTGCAAGGCTTCATGTATTTAACCAAAGTCTGAGGATGTGGGAATGGAAGGAGGAACAGTCTTCAGTCTCAATTTTCTCATTTCCCCTGGGGACTTCCCCCTTTTCTCTCCGAAGACCCAGCGAGCAACACCTCAGAAACAAATTTAATTTAGCACCTGCCAAACCTTTTGTGTCTCAGGTGTTGGCCTTGACAGTGAAAAGCATCACGTTTTTGTTTGAGGGACAGACATTAGGCAGGAAGAACAGGAGCCAAGCAAGGCTTGTTTCAAGGGTGATCAGGAAAATTGTGCCTTAGGAATCACAGTCCCAGGGACAAATCTCAGTGAGCAGCAGGGGCATCAGTGCAGTACATGATCTGGCAGGGCTGGAGGGGAAGCAGTGAAAGAGCCTGTCCAGCCTCCTTTTAAGCATTACAATGATGCACCTCTCTGCAGAGCCATTATGGAGAAACGTCTCAGGGGAGGAGATTTTAATGTATTTCAGCATGAGGTAAATGATCCCATGCTGAGAGAAGCTGGCACCCTCTCTGTGCCAGCCTCCACCAGAAGCAGCCAGTCCCCAAGCAAAGCCATGGCTATTCCTTTATGAAATGCAGCATAGATGCTGGCATTAGTATTGCTTTGCTACCAGTTACACTTAAAAGAAAAAAAAGAAAAAAAAAGGGCAAAACTACCAAACAAGCTCTGAGAACAACAGCAGCAGCAGCAAAATCCTCAAGCTGTGCTGGAACAGAAAGTAATTAAGAAATATTTCATATCTCCAAGCGGCCCTGAAATTTTTATTCCTGTGCATGAAGCTCGGTAGGCTCCTCACGGGCGGCTGCTGCTGCTGCTGCGTTTCAGTGCAATAAATCCTGTTGCCTTTGGAGCCTGACAGCCAGCCCAGGATGTGATCAGAAAACCAACAGGCACTCTCTGTAAGGTTCATTCCTTGCCTGCCTCAAGTTTGCTTATACCAACCAAGCTGGTGCTCCAGGTGCAAACCAGTGGGCAAAACCCACTGGGAGATAAAGATCAGAAAGGTGGGAGGTGGTGTCAAGAGGAGGGCTGGGGAGAGTGGGAATTCAGACAAATAAGCTCCCATTTGCAATATTTCCACACCAAATCCAAGAGACTCATCCAGCCCTAGTCCAGCCCTAGAAGTATTTATGACCCTGTGAAGGTTGAGAGATCCAGAATTGAATTTATCTGGAATAAATAGTGGTGTGCTTTAATCTCTGTTGCAGTGAGCTGTGTCAGTGCATCCCAGAACATGCAGGACACAGCTCAGGGCTGTGCCTGGCACGGGGCTGCAGGACCTGGGCTTGGTGTTGGTGTCCCTGGGTGGCCCTGCCAGCTGTCACCCCACCTGGGTAAGCTTAGCTGAGACCAAATGTCCTGCACAGCTGGCAGCTGCTCTGGGAGGGAGGCAGGGGATGGACTGCCTGTTTTTCTTTCTCCTATTCCTAATCATAAAAGAAAGTGTTTCTAGAGCTGTAACCCCAACTATTGGGTTCTAAAACCATTAACTGCAAGAGAACCTCTAGTTATACCTTTGGATTCAAACTGTTGTCTACGGGCTCAATTCTTGCAGCTCTGAATCCTAGGGAATCCTATTCCTCACCCTCCTTCCCATCAGTCTTAGTCTCCATACAATTCAGAGAACCACTGGGCTTGTGCTGCACCCTCTTACAGAAACCCAACAGAGCAAGTCTCCCCAGCAAACAGCTGCAGCAGTAACAATTTTTAGCAGCCAAACCCTTACATGTCACACACCGAGGCAGGGACAAGACCCCTCTCCCCACCCTGCAGGTGATGGGAGGTGGCTGTCTCTGTCTGAGCCAGGTGACTCCCCCAAACCCTTGCTCATGAGTCAGCTTGCAGGCTGTGAGTTCCATTTTCTTCCTTTTCCTCACGTTTGCCATCAGGCAAAGCAGGATGGATAGGATGTGGGGGAGTGACTCCACCCACTTTTTTGTGTTTCAAATTGGTTTTGAGTATGAGAAAATAAAAACAGAATTATTTTTAAACAAGGGCTTCATTTGGATTGCAGCTTTTTACTGTGTATTTTTTCCAGCTTTTGCTTTTGTAGACTGGTATGACTAACATTTTGAAAAGGAAAAGTAATTTTAAGGTGAAAACCCTTTTTTATTTAGAGCCAATCAAATGGGACATATAACTTCACTAATTATTTCTTTCCATTAGGGACTTGTCAAAACGGAAAGTTTTATTTAAGAACTTTCTTGGGTGTCAAAGGCTCATCTTTTCTTCTAAAAATATGGAACTGGAATGGTGCCCAGGTACCTTCACTCTGTGGATGATTTTGTTCCTCTTCAAGTGTCCATAGCATAAAAGAAGCAAATTGTTGGACCTTGAAAGTTTTCTAGTGAGGTTTTCGCTTGAGGAAAGTCAAAGCCCCCCCAAGCTCATGGGTCAAAGGCTGCTTCTCCTGGGTGTGCTGGGAGCTCAGCCCCTGCCTCTGTCCAGCTGCAGTGCCCACACTGCAGCAGCAGCCAGGGACGGGCATGGTCACAGCTCCCTGGGGACTGCAGCCAGCTGCCCTGCTGAAAGCTCTCCCACTTCCATCCCTCAGAGCACTGAGTCAGGGAAACAATTTAAGTCCATGTCTTTCCTGCTGTTTCTGTTCTTTTCTTCTGTGTTCTGCCTTCCTCTTTTTTCTCTTTGTTTTCTTTCCCCTCCTCCTTCCATGCATGAACTAATTGACGTCTGATCTATTCAGAGGTTTGGCCCTAAAAAGTAACCTTCACTTAACTGCTCACATAACTTGCCTGTCACTTTTGATAACAGTCAGGGCATCATTTTTGCAAGTGTTCAACAGTAAAATTACTGCTTTGCTCTTGTCAAGCAAATGAGCCCTGAGGCTTGTGTGAAAACCATTAATGATGATGCCACGGTGGGACTGGTGCACTGGGCAGCCTGCAGAAGCACTGCTTCTCAATTCACCGTGCCCCTGCTGAGCAGTTTAGGTTTAATTAACCTGCATTAATGCCTGCTGGGATAGCATTTTCCGTGCCTCCTTTTTGAAAGGGTCAAGTGGAGCTGGAGACAGCTGCTGGTGTCTCAGGTGCCCTGCGTACGTGGCTGGGATCCTGGAAATGTTTATGGCTGTGGTGTGGAAATAAACTCGGCTTATTGCTCCCATAAAACTGGTGGCTGTAGCCTTGGGTTTTGCCAGACTTGCTGAGCTGCTGGAGAGAATTATTGCCAGAACATAAAGCTGCTCCAGCTCATGGTGCTGGGGCACAGGGCTGTGCTGTGAGGGGTTTGGAGGGCTGCAGAGGTTCTGCAGGGCTCTGCAGAGATCCTGTGCGTGTTGCCATCCTCCAGAAGTTGTTTACCATCTGTAGGGATGCAGTGGAGTGATGAAGTTTTGCTTTCTAATGGAAAAGGACTCTGAGTCTGGGGTTTGTGTTGCTGAGCCTGCACCCAGCCGTTATCAGGAGAGGAGCATCTACCACAATAGTTGTAATTATAGTAAGGGGCTGCTACTGCTGCTATTTTATTGATTAATAACAGGCTGAGGCAGGAGACTACTGCACACCTGACACTGGAACAAGTCCAAGAGGGTTTTGAGATCTTGAAGACAGCAGGCAACATAACTCCTATTTCTTCAGAAAACTAAGTTTCAGTAGGGCTCTGCTGAATTGAGTACCATTCCTATTCTGCAGAAAAAAAATGCAAAGCTTAACTTTATTTTTGTTTCTTTACCATTTATGTGTCCTGGAAGGAATGCAAGTCCAAGAATCAGAAACTTGGGCAGATCTCCCTGCTTATGAAGTTCAGATGAGACATAGGCTTTGCCATCAACAGTGCTTGCTTGTGTCTTCATGTGGCTTGGTGAGTGAGTGAAAGGAACAAGGAGTGAAGTGGTCATTAGCACGTATTTACATAGGTTAATTGCATGGGGTAAGGAAAGATCAATTTGATTTTCAATGGGGCTACTGATGGAGAGTCTTCCTGGCAGTGCTTCCTGACCCCTTTCTTTGGCATTGAATTATATTTTTCAGGTCTCAGCAGGCTGTAGCTAAGGATTTAGCAAGCTTCTAGGTCATGTCAAGCTTTTGTAATTCTGGGTATTTGGTTTGGATGTGCCATGTCTGCTGGGTGCATTTATTGAATTTACCCTGGTAGTCCAGTGAGGAGAATTTCTAAGGAGGGAAACTGCCATCATTTGTACATATAATGAACTTTAGAATTGTAGAATGATTGGGTGAAGGGACCTTAAAGCTCATCTCATTCCAACCCCCTTGCTCATGGAAGGGACACCTTCCACCATCCCAGGTGCTCCAAGCCCCATCCAGCCTGGCCTTGGACACTTCCAGGCTTGGGGCAGCCACAGCTTCTTTGGGCAGCCTGTGCCAGCTCTTCAGCACCAGTCTGGTCCATGGTGAGTGACTGTGGCAAACTTTGATCAACAAAGATGAACAGATTGGTTTAGTGTTGGACTGAACACCTACAGTCTGTTTAATGGGCATGATCCCATTATTGCTACCAAAGGCCCATGGTCACCCTGTTGGGCTAAGTGTGAGCTGTTGCAGCTCACCCTGCTTTTCCTGAGCCCAGCACCACCTCACTCTTGGTAAACCACTCCTGCCACTCGGGCAGACTGGCTCAGAGCTGGTGCTGTCATGTCTCCATTAGTCTGCCATCTGCCACCTACACCAAACCTCCCCCTGGCCCCAGCCCAGGGCTCTTGCAGGTTTTGCAGATGCTCCAGCACCCCAATGGCTGCAGGATGGGAGTTTAAATAAAACAGAGCATTGATGTGGAGATGAAATTAATTAATGTCCCTGCTATTAAATTACTGTCTCTAAGGAAAGACTTTTATTTTGCCTCTCAGATGACAGTGTTTCATTAGGGGAAAAAAGACATGAGGTTTGAGAGCTCAGGCTTTGAAACACTTTATCAGGTTTATTTATAAGTGAGAGTTGCATCATTTTTCTTGTGACTTTAGGAGAATACAGAGCCCTCTATTTTCTGAGTAGAGAATTGCTGAGAAAAACCTGTTCCTGTGAACCCCTAAATTGCAGCAGTCCTACCCATTTTTTAAAGATCAGTCCCTGACATTCTACACAAATCAGCAGCTGAACACCTCAGTGGGGCAGCCATTCTTTCATCTATTCATGTATTTCCAAAAATGTGTGGGCAAAGCTGCACTCACCTTTCAGAGCATGCATCAGCTGGTGATCCCTCCCTGTGTTCTGGCCTTACCTTGCTTCATATGAGAAGTAAATTTCTTTGATTTTGTGAGTCTGGAGATTCGTGTATTCCTTATTTAGGGATATAACAAAAAGTGCAGCAAGCAGATGAGAAGCAAAGCAGTATTTAGGAAAAAAACACTGGAATATAACTGGGAAACTTAAGGGAGAGTTGCAGGCAGACACAAAGGGGTCCACAGCTTTTTCTGTGTACCTGCTGCCCACTGCCCATCCTGCTGACTTTGGCAAACTTCTGTATCTTGGCCTTGCTGAAATTAATCAAAGAAGAGCCTTTTGTGGGAGTGGAAAGATCAGGGTAGAGGTGCTACAGTCAGGAAGTACAGCAGCTGCCCATGACTTCTGACTGCAGCCAGAGCTCTCATTCCTCACTGTCAGAAGCATTTAAATAAATAAATAACCTGGCAGTAGACATGTCTATTTTTTTTCTGTAGGAGCTAGAAGAAAAAGTGTACCTGGAGAGTATGTATAATTTATTTAACAATATAAGAATGTTGAATATCTGCAGAGAATGAAAAAATTCCCTAATCCTTGGGGTTATTTGATCTGCTAATTATCCATACTTCAGAACCCATTATTCACACTTTCCTGCTTTCCTCCAAGAAATCTATTTGGCAGACATCTCTATATATTTTTATAGCTTTCTGTGAGATCAGCAGGAACAAAAGAGAAGAAAAATTCGAGTTGTAAACCATTAATTAAATGCAAACATACAACAGTATTCTTTGTTTGATATTTTCCAGAAAGCAGATCAAGACCAAGATCTCTGCTATGTTGATATCCTGAAAGACTGGAAAAAAAAAAAAAAAAAGTTTTTCAGTTTTTCAGACTTGCCTTTGCCCACTGAAACAACCAAGGGCAAACTGCAGCTCTGTTTGGAAGCATGTTTGGCACAGGCAGCAGTGGTGACTCACCAGTATTAACAGCAGCAGGGTTTTGGATCTCCTGCACCTTGCTACCACAATGCCAAGCTATTCATCAGCACAAACACTGTCCTGCACACTCTCCTCCAGAAAAAAAGCCAAACTAACGAGGCTTTGGGAGCTCTAATTTATGCCAGGCTTGGTCCAAAGCTTGCTGGAAAGATTTCCTTTGAGTGAAAAGAGCTGTGGGACCACCTAAAATGGCCCAGTGCAGGTGACAATCAGTCCCCAATCTATGTATCCTATTTTACACCCTGAACATTTTGCAGCATCATGGAGAAGGTCACCTTTGGGATGCAAAACTGGTGGTGGAACAAAACAGTGCTACTTTCTGAAAGAGAGCTCACAGCCATGGCAGGGTTTACAGGGATGGAGGTTTGCTGGCTAAGAGAGAAAGGGTTTATGTGCATCCCGGTTTCTTTTTTGGAAGGACTGTTGGGCATATTTTTTTTTACAGTAATGAATTAATGTTGAAATGGCTTCTATGCTGCTGTAATGCACCTCCCCTGACTGACTCCTTCTTATGGACATGGCTGCTCTGTTTTCCCCTGGGTTCCTCCAGATGTGTCATGGTAGGAGCTATGTCCTTGTAATCAAAATGAAGGAAAAACCATTGGTATCCTTCAGAAAGGAGCACAGTTCTGTCTCTGGTATCACCAGCTCATGCTGAAGATGGTAATGGAAGTAAATGGTCAGATTTGCAGGGGAAGGCTGAGGGAATTTGATGTTGGAATTGAGGCACTGTCTTGTCCTTCTGTGGGGCTGTCTCTGGACCTACACATCTCTGCTCCTTCTTCTTCAGGGCTGTGGATCTGTAGACATCCTTGGATTCCTGCAGGAGCAGGAATTAGCCAAGGAATGGGCTGATTTGTCTTATCTGGTGCCCACTCAGTGAGTGCCCAGAGCACTTGAGCTCATCTCGCCCTGGTTATGATCGTGTTGTAGGGAATGTGTTAAAAATGCAGCAGCTGCTATTTGTTCTTGAAAAACACAGGATCTTCTATCAGGATAAACATTTCCAAAAGTGCCTGGCCTCTGTGACAGCTACAGGCCTAAGAAGGACTGAAATGATACACACAGGGTTAGAATTGACCTTCACCAGACTGGATTTCACTCTCTGAGCTAGAAAACAGTTTGTTAAAATGGGATTTCTATTGCTTCTCTATCCACTGGCAAATATGTCTTGTGTGTTTGGATCTATATTTTCTGAGTGCTTCATTTAAAATCTGAACTCTGGAGGGAGATGAGCACAGGAGTCTGGTAATGGTTACAGAAAGTGTTTCAGACCCCATAGCTGAAAAGAGAACCATAATAGAACATTAGTTGGCTCTCAGTAGAAAGTGGGGTGACATTTTCAAAGTCCATCCCAGCAAATAGTGCTGTATTTCATGTCGTGTCTTCTTCAGAACAGAAGACCAGTTAGATGTGATTTTCATAGGTATCAAGTGAGAGAAAAACAAAACCGCTTTTTGAGGGACATAGAGGAAAATGATCTGTAGCTAGAAGTGCTGTTTTGAGCTTGTGGGCAGATGTGCATGAAAGGATCATGCTGAAAGGTCACAGTCTAAAAAGATGAGCTTTAAATCTCAGGATTTTATTTTTCCTACACTTCCTCTGGATGTTAGTGCTTTTTCAGGAACAGATCTATTTGATGGGAGCATGTGTGCATTTTGAGGGGGCAGGTTTGTCATCTCCCAAGGCAGCAAATCTGTCAAGACTCCAACGTCAGGCTGTCAGGCCACGGAACCTTCTTCTTTTCAACCACTTTTGAGACAGGTTGAATCTGGTGAGGCGAGTTGTTACCCAAAGACACAAATCCTCATCCAAGAAGCAGAGACCCAGCCTGGGGAAAAGGAGGCAGTTGAAAAACAAAGCTAGGGAAGTGCAAAACTGGGTTATCTTATGTTGCAAAGTGACTTTCCACATCAGTGATCAGAGTGCAAGTCACTCAGGTCTGGTTATCTGAATTACAGGATGAACAGCCAGAACACAGCAGAGCCTTCCTGGGTTTCCCAAGCCTACCTGCAGTTCATGCAGGGTGAAACAGGGGACAAAAGGAATGTCCTGACTCTGGCTGATGATGTTGTTTGTTTTTAATGTAGGTCAGGAAGTCACATTGGAACCGTGGTAGGGAATAGCCCTTTGCATGGGGTCATGATGTAAAACCAGGGAGCAGCCAACCCCAGACCGTGTGTCTCCTTTCATGCCAGCTGGCCAGGCCATGTCAGCCTGCTGCAACTCAGCTCACACCCTCACAAAAGAGTGGATAAACTCCACCACTAATCTGACCTTTCTATAAACCTGCTGTGCTGTGTTACACTGGTTAAGCCTCTGGCCCAATCAATTTTAAATGCCACTGTTTGCCAACCTTGCATTGTTCCCACAAACCAACCGAGTGCGTTAAGAGAGGATAATTAGGGAGAACACAGTAATTAATACTGCTGATAATAACCCAGAGGTGTAATTTAGCTGCCTGACTTAGACGGAATTCCCTGTGCTGGAGGAGGGAAAGGCACCTGCTGAAGTCTTTCACAGCAGCTTAGCTCTCCACAGGAAGCAATCACACACGAGCACGCTGAGGTCTCTCCTGAGCCGCTAATGATTGCCTTGCAGACAGCGATGGTGTGTCACTATTGATTATTTTCCTATTATAAACTCCTTCCTCTTCTCCCTTTTTGCCATGATCTGTTGGGTAAACACAGGAAACAAGTACCAGCAGCTGAGGTTTGCGGTTATGAAGTGTTTGGAGGAGGAGGAGAAGGAGGAGGGGAAGCACTGGTTCAGCAGGCAGTTCTTGTTCTAAGAAAGTGGCTATGGCTGAAAAAACAGTCCAAAGGGACGTGATGGTATCAGGATAAAAATCATCCCTCAGTCCTATGCAGGCTTTTCTGCACTGACATGACAAGATGCATTTTTTAACACTGACTGCTGTCTTGAGCACACTGCAGTAGGCATTTTATGTGAAAGTCCATGGTCAGGGCTATTTGTTTTTCACACTGTAGTCACTTCAAATATTTTATGGCTTCTTTTTACCCAGGGATCCTTAGACAGTCTCTCAGACTCCTGTGGACTCCTATTGGCTGTGGCAGGGTTGAATATGGGAGAGACAAAGCTTCTTTCCCACCTTCTCACAAGAATCACAAGAATCACAAGGTTGGAAGAGACCTTCAAGATCATCGAGTCCAACCTGTTTCCTGACACCTCAGCTAAACCATGGCACCCCGTGCCACATCCAGTCTTTTTTTAAACACATCCAGGGATGGTGACTGTTGGGAAGGATGAATTAGGAAAACCTTATAAATACGAGTGCCTAGCAAGACTTTGAGAATATGGAAAATATAAGTGAAATAGAAATGATAGCAATTTTCGACTGTGTGGCTGAAAGCAACTGAATGCCTGAAGGCCCCTTTGTTTAGATAATGTTAGATGCTGCAAATACCAAGAAGCAAACAGACATCCTCCCTAGGCATGGCAGGAAGGGTCCCAGATAAAATTTAGAGATAAGAAAAGCAGTAAAACATGGTAATATAGTGATTCCTATAGGTTGCATGCAAACGTTAGAGAATTTGTATCTTGTATTAGATTGGTTAGTGGAAATTAGAATATTCAACATAGAAGAAGATTTAATGTGTTATAAACGGGAAAATCTCTCTCTTATGCTCTTACTCTCTTCATTCTTACTTTCTTAAGCTCTCTTCTTTTACTCTCACTCTATCCCTCTCTCCGCCCTGCTCTGAGCTGTGGCTGCAGTTCCTAGCAGGGCCTGATATAAACCCACACCCTACGAAATAAACTGCAAACTTCAAGACCAGAATAAAGAGAGCACCTGAGTTTGTCCTGACTGTCCCAAGGCAGAGATTCCTACAGGCGACTCCACCACCTCCCAGGGCAGACCATTCCAGTACTTTATCACTCTTTCTGTGAAAAGCCTTTTCCTAATATTCAACCTCTATTTCCCTTGGCACAGATTAAGACTGTGTCCTCTCGTTCTGTCAGTGCTGCCTGGTGAAAGAGACCAACCCCACCTGACCACAACCACCTTTCAGGAAGTTGCAGAGAGTGGTAAGGTCACCTCTGACTTTCCTTTTCCCCAGGTTAAACAACCCCAGCTCCCTCAGCCATTCCTCACAGGGTTTGTGTTCCAAGCCCCTCACCAGCCTTGTTGCTCTCCTCTGGACGCACTCAAATGTCTCAACCTCCTCCCTGAACTGAGGGCACAGAACTGGACACAGCACTCAAGGTGTGGCCTCACCAGTGCCAGGTACAGGGGAACAATGACCCCCCTGCTCCTGCTGGCCACACTATTCCTGATCCAGGCCAGGATGCCGCTGGCCTTCTTGGCCACCAGGGCACACAGGGCTCACGTTCAATTGGCTGTTGACCAGTACCCCCAGGTCCCTTTCTGCCTGGGCACTGTCCAGCCACACCGTCCCCAGCCTATAACATTGCAGGGGGTTATTCTGGTCAAAGTGCAGAATTCAGCACTTGGACTCATTAAACTCCATCCCACTGTATTCTGCCCATCCACCCAACCCTTCCAGGTCTCTCTGCACAGCCCTCCTCCCTTCCAACAGATTTACACACATTCCCAGCTTAGTGTCATCTGCAAATTTACTAATGAAAGACTCAATACCCTCATCCATGTCATCAATAAAAATATTGAACAGAACCCAGCACAGAGCCCTGAGGGACACCACTGGTGACTGGCCCCCAGCTGGATGCAGCACCGTTCACCACCACTCTCTGGGCCCAACCATCCAGCCAGTTCTGCTCACTGCTGCCTTCACATATGGAAGTCCCACATCACTGGACACCCCCAGATGTGTCCAGATGTTGTCTGCAGTGCTTTTTAAAAGTATTTCACATCATTTAGTCCAGAGCCAGCATTAACTTCATACAGTGCAAAGTCCTTCTGTTGCCTTCAGCGATTTTCCCCAATTCTATTTAGACTACACTTTTGGTTCAGTTTGGTGAGGTGATGCAGTCATTGATACTATTCCTGTACCTTGTTTTTTTGTTAATGAAAGCAGTTCCTGAAAATGTACAGAATTGTGTTTTCCTGCTACTAATTTCCACAGAAGCTTGAGGGAACTGGTGTGCTACTGCTCATGTAAATGAAACTCCAGTTAAACAGATGCAATGGAAGGTCATGCTTTTTTCTTCTGATTTTTTTTTTCATTTGGCATTTGAACTTTCATTTCCTCAACCTCATTCCTTGCAGGACAAATTAATGTTTTATTCAGGACATTGAAGTGCACTCAGGAGATACAAGTGATTCTAGTGACCTTCTCTGTGACCTTGAACAAATGTTTTCTCTCCCTGGATCTGCTCCTTCCCAGGGGTTTTAAAACCAACGGATTGTCACTGATGTCTATTACCAGCTTTTAGTCTTTGGACCCATCCTTCTTTGTGTCCTGACAGTCACACATCTTACCCTGCAGCTGTGTAGGAGTTGGACATCCAGTCTGTACTAATTGTCCAATCTCCAAAGAATATTTAGTCAATCCCAAAATAGCTTTCTAAAGAAGGTATGGTGAATCATTCTCCTGACTTCCCCTTTCTCTGCTCACTGAGGATAGCAGAAGCCTGGATGGCTAATGAAATCAGATATCTAATTATTTAGAGATGTAAATTTAGTAAGAGGGAGCCTACCACAAAGTCACAAAATGCAAATGTGAGAGTTTTGTTAGTAAAATCTTTTCTTTTCCTCTTTATTATGGTTTATTGGTTTTGTTTGTTTGTTTCTGGTGGTTTTGGTTTTTTTTGTTTTTTTTTTTGTTTTGTGTTTGCGATGTGTACCTTCGTTCAGCAGCAATTAATAACCTTTCCTCGTGCAAAGGTGTCAGGTTCTGTAAGTCAACACGACAGAGAAAAGGAATGGAGAAAGCTTGTGAGAGGAGAAAAGAAATTCAAAACAGAAGAACCTGTTATAGCTGTAAAACAAATGCTATTGGTGTTTATCAGGGAAATAAGACAATAATCACTGAGTCCTGATAGGATAAGTAACCCCAATTCCTGCCTTATTATGCTGGTTTTTTGTGGGGAGAAGGTGGTTCAAGCATGATTTGTCAGTAAGTGCATTATACTAATTCTAATCCTCTGTGATGGTTAGAAAGAGTTCATAGATTGGTTTTTATTTTATTTTCTTTCTTGTTTTCCCTTCCTCTCCTGACTGTCAGGGTGAATTTGTATCTGCTGGCAATGTTGGGGAGGTCGGAAAGATGTCAAAAAGAGGATGGAAAATGCATTTTAAAGTGAGCTGTTAGGAATTGCTTTGACATTTCTGACAAAGGGAAAGGTTACTGCACACAACTCTTCAGCTCCTATCTTCTTATTGCTTTTCTTGCCAATCACAAGAGGAAGCAGAGGAATTCCCTGCCATGACTGGCTTGTCCCATGCCCACGGCTGACCTGGCAGGTAGGTTTGGCTTGGCATGCAGGCACTAATCACACTCTGCAGGGTGTGATTTCCACCTGGGGACATCTGTTCTTACCAGTGTCCCCTGGGGCTCTGCTAAAGCAGAATGGTCAGTTCAGAGGTAGCCCTGGCCCTTCTCCCCCTCATCTTTTTTGCAAAAGGGAGAAATGCCTACTCATTCCCTCTCGTGTCTGCAAGGAGACCTTGATCCTCAAGTGAACTTTATTGACTGACTTGCTCCAGAAATTTGAAATCACAGATTTGGAGCCTTCTGCATAACCCAGTGAACCTCTGCTGTTGATAACAGACAATAATGCTGACGCCAGGTTTGGCACCCAGTGACATTTGGCCTGGCTCGCTCTCTCATCACCTGCTTGGGAAGAAGGAAGGAGAAATTAAGACACAAAGTTTAAAGACATCCCACAAATGGTTGTGCCAGAACAGAAGGGAGATGTGTTCAGGCAGGAGCTTTACTGGTGAAAAGATAAAGCTCTGAGTGCAGAAATATTTTACTGTTGATGCTTTCAATTGCAAATGAGCTGAGCCTGAGACAAGGGAAATCAACATGCATGAGCTTGTACTTTAACTAATAGTTGCTTGCATCGTGTTTTGATTCCTGGATAACTCAGGAGCAGGAAAAAATACAAGAATCTTTGCCAGTTCTGTTCATTTTGAAGAGCAATAACTAGTTCTAAATAGCCCTTTATTTCTTCTCCAATCTTATTATAGGACTGGATTAATAGCTTCAGTTTCCTGGTTTTTAATAGGAAAGATTCAAGCACTTTCAATATTTTGGTAAAAATATGCAAACTCGATTGTTTTTTCCAAAAGCAACTAAAAACATAAACTTATTTGAGGAAACTCTCAAGTGTCTTTTTCTTTAGCTGAGCATTAACATTTTCTGAGGCACCAAACAAGTGTCATTAATTCTTTTCCTTCTACCCAGTACTTAGTAGTTAGGTGGGTGGGAGGAGGGCAAATCTCCTTTGGTCTTTCATCTCTTTCTCTGATTTGCAGCCCTTGGTTTTGCTTTTTGCCTTTCTGGATTAAAACCAAAGGCAGCACTTGTAGAGGCCCTGAGAAGCCTTTAATGTCAGAGCTTTTCTTGGCAGCCAGAAGAGCACAATTGCAAAGCAGGAAAGAAGAGCCTGATTTAGCAAGTGGTTGTTGCTCTCCAAGTTGATGAAACAATTAGCTGGAGATGATGCCCTGGTGCCATTCTGCTCTTTTCATAGCACCACGATGCTCCTTTGCCAGCACAAGCCTCTTTGTAGGTTTAATAAACCATGTGAAACTGCACACGACATTCCTCACATTGGACCCTTCAGGCCTTGTAGAGGGAAGATTTAGCTTGCCAAGGGCAACATGATCTTCCTGGAGGAGCAAACTGATCTCCCAACAAGGATACTCTCTGCCTATGAAAACAATTAATAAAAGCTGGAGCAAATCTCCTCTTACAAATGTGTGTGGCAGCCAGAAAGGAGCTGCTGTAGCAGACACTGGCCTCATCCCCCCACGCTGGTACAAGCTGTGCACTGTGTTGTCTGTGAGGGTAGGGCTGAGAGCTGCTCAGTGCCACACAAGAGTGACAGTTTTCCATATTCCTGACAGCCTCTATTAAGCCATACATGGAGATTGATGAAAAGCTCCTCTGCAAAGTGGTGTTGCCACAGATCAGAGCAGTTCAAGCAGCAGCTGTTGGGTTAGAGCTCTGTCCTTTATTTATTTCCTGGTGACTCTTTTCCACTACTTTTTCTGGAAGCAGATAGTGTTGTTTGCCTGGCTGCAAGCTGAGCTTGATGCTAAATCTGCTGGAAATGCTGAGCAGTGGATGCCTCTTTGCCTTCTGTACAATTGCATATGGATTGTTTCCTGCAAGAGTTTCTAATAAATATTTTGATGGTCCTGTTTTTTCAGCCACATAGGAAGGTGATCATAAAAAGGAAAAAAAAATCCCAGAGGAAAGGAGATTAAAATTATCAGTGATCTCAATTCCCTGTGTTTCAGTTAAACAACATTTTTAATACTGTCTGCAGTGCATGTACTGTGTCTGTGCTCCCCTCTCTTGACAGGTCCCCAAATCACATTCACTGCCATTCATTATGTGCAGTGGAATAAAACATTTATTCCAAGTCATGTTTTATTCCTGGGAAAATATCTATTTTTGCAAGCTCCAGACATCTCTTTAACTATTAGCACTTCCCTTCGTGGCCCTGGGCTCCCTGCCCAGAAGCTGAGTCCTGCAGGTCTTGGTGGGATTGTGTCACCATGCACTGCAGCCCTGGTGGGACAGGCACAGGCTTTGCAGCCTCTCATGGCTGCAGATAACACAGCCTGGCTTTGAAAATTTAACTGCAACATTTGTGGTGTTTCTTGTAATCTCTCTCCGTGTTGTTGTGACAGGAACCTTGCAGCCCCTGGAAGGAGGAGTACATTGTATTTTGCTGAAGTTCAAAGAATTTTCTTTTTCAATTTAATGAGGTTTTGGTCAGCACTTGGATTTTATTTTAGGAATGGAACTAATGGCAATGCAGCACCCCTTTCCTGCAATGTCTACTGTCCTGTGGCCAGAGTACTCTGGGATTGACTCTTATTCCAAAGTGAGGAAGCTATGGCCCAAAGGGGCATATTATTATTTAATGGGAAGCAAAAGTTGGATGTTCTGACTCCAGCTCTTCCCTGCCCATTTGACCAAGCTGCCTTTTAATTCCTGTTAATTTAACCCAACAATTAAGTGTATAGTCTGTGAAAATGAGCATCCTCTGATTCACCCCGTGCAGATGAAGCAGTGGGGCTCCCTTCCAGCAGCCCTTTGTCCCAAAAGCCAGCCTAAACCTCAACTCACCCGAAGATGAAACACAGTGCTGAAGGCAGAGGGGAGTGCAAAAACACGGGAAATTCAGGTTTTGAGCTTTACAGCTGGTCTCCACTTCTGTTATTGACAACTTCAATAAATCAGCTCAGCAAAGGTGCAGACTGAGAAAGATTCACAGTGGCTCAAGTGACAGCTTTGCTGTTCAGAGCCTACAAATCACGCAGGCAGCTTTGTTTCCTGCCTGAAGGTGCCTCTCAGGGCTCTGCTCCATGTGCTGCTTCTTGCACTCCCTGTGGGCACAAGGAAGATCTGCCTCACCCTTTGCTTGTCCCTGGCAGAGAATGGCATTCATTGCTGTGGAGAGGGAATGCCATGGAGTCAAGGCTGTAACAGAGTTGTTTATTAACAGCACATTCAACAGGTATCATCCCCAGTATAGCCTGGATTTCAGTGGTTTCCTTTCTGAATGTAGGACCCAGCCCCTTCCTCTTCTGGCCTCGTGTCCCATGGGGTGTGCCCACCACAGAAGGGACAGAATTTGTTCATCCAAGAGCTGGAACTCAGAATATGCAAGAGCTTAGCTTGCTCTGGCTCTTCACAAAACCTGTGAGAGTTTTACAAGTATCACAACTCTGAACTCTGCAACAAATTTGGCTGAAAATGGCCAATGCTTTTAGGAGTTATTAGGAAGGATAGTCTATATGCTCTGTTAAGCCTTGTTTCCTGAGGAATCCAGGCTAAAATATTGCTCAGATATCTTAAAGCAGTTATGCCCAAGTGCACACGCTACTTTAAATCAGAAAGCATGAAAGCAAATTAAGGTTTTAAATCACCAGAGGTCAATTACCAAGTGGCTACTGCAACCTGTTATCTTTGCTGAACTACTGTGCAGGCATGAACATCTAAATCAGTGCTGCTTAACCCAGAGCTCTCAAAATAGGGCTCTCTCAGTGCTGCTGAATCTCACTGCTCTGCAATCATCTTGCTTTCAAATTGCTCTAGGAGCAAGAGAAAACAAAATCTCTGTTGGTAAGGTTCAAGTGTAGCTCTTAACCATCTTCAGTCACCCAAGTAGTAGATCTAACCTGTCTTGACTTTCTTCAATTCTTAGAATACTCTTTGCTTCAATTCTTGCTCTGTATATTTTAAATCTCCCAGCATCTACAATTCAGAATACCTTCGAAATATCTTTGCCACTTTTCATTCCATCTGCTTTCATAGCAGGAATTATTCCTTCCTTTACTGAAAACCAGCTATTACTGGTTTGAACTGGGATGCTAGCCCAACAGTGTTTAGGGCTCTGTATTGACTAGAGTTACAATGAAGTCAGAGTAGAAGTGTGATTATTTATGATTTGATTATGAAGCAGTTTAATTTTGCAAAGCAGAAGGGACTTTAGGTCTGTTTTCATAACTCCAGATGTTATGGCTTTGGGCTTTTCTGAGCTACAGTGGACAATTGTTCCCATAACCAGAATTGTCTCAATTTAGCTCCTAAAGGGAGGAATCCATCCAAAATTAATATTGTCAGCAGTAAAAGAGCTAACTTTAGGGAAGAAGACAGCATATGCTATAAAAAACCATGACCCCACAAACACAATTTTCCCCTATAGACTGGTAATGACTCATTTCAGTGTTGAAAACATAATTGAATTGCTCCTTGCAGCAATTAGGAGACTCTGTCGATGTGCAACTACTTAATTGTGTTTTCATACTGCGGACTTTCTGTGGCAAGCTGAATGCACCATTCTGATGCTGAAATTATTGGTCTTTGCTGCTTGTTTTTTCCTGAACTCTATCCTGGACAAGAACTCAGAGTTGGGAGAGTGGTTAGGGGTTTTTCTGGCTACAGGTCTGGGTTTTTCTGAGCTGGCTGAACTGGTCATTGTCCCATGGCTTGTTAAACCTTTAGCATCTCATTGTGTTGAACTGTGCCTGCCCTGTGCCCACCCCACCCAAGGTGAGGATGGTTAGCAAAGAGCTCTGGGTTAAAGTGCTTTAACCATGCTAATCCATTTGTTGTGTCTCAAGGGGATTAGGGAGCAGTCACACACAAGGTTTATTAACAGAAGTGCTATATATTGGGGCAGAAAGTACCATCTGAAGGTGGCCTGACTTACCATCTGTGTCAAAGCAAACAGAAGGGCTAGGGGAAAAAAAAAAAAAAAAAAAGAAGGAAATATTGCCTTCTGTCCATCCCCTACTGCTAAATGCATAGGCACCCTCAGCAAGGCTCCCGTGGAAGCTGGTGCATGTGTCTGGCTTGAGCAAAAACCTAAGTCCCAGTAGGGCCAGATGTTAAAATATCAAGAGCAGAATTCACCTGGTTAGAGTGGCCTGGAGTTGTCTCTGTGGTGCAAGGAAATTCCTGTTTAACAAGGGGGATTTTTGATATGCTCAGAAAGAAAGAAGAAAGGCTGTTTGTTTGTTTGTTTCTGTGCTGAGGGGAGTCTCAGAGAAATCCAGGCAGCTGCCAGGAGGTGTGAGGTACCCAGAGAAAGAAAGCTGTGCCCAGGAACATCAGGATTCCTTGTTAGGGGACCGTGTAGGGAAAAGCCAGCAGGTCTCTCTGCTGCTCTGGCTGCCTGCCACGTTTCCAAGCAGGAGCCAGCTCTGTCTGGGCAGCTGGATCTGCTTGAGGACTGTGCCAATGGCAAGGCAGCCAAGTGAGAGTGAGAGGTGGTCGAGCTGTCAGAAACCATCTCTTACTTGGAGCTGCTATGGAGGGGACACAAATGCAGGTCCCTTGCTCTGGCCAAGACCAGCACACTGGGCAAAAAAGCACCTCCACCTGCCCATCAGCCTTTGTGATTTGCTATGGGCAAGCAGATGCAGAGCTTTGATTGTAAAATCTGGTGTTTTGGGAAAGTTTCAATTTCTTATTGCATTTATGTAGCATAGTTTCACTTCAGGGCTGCAAAATTATAATTTTATCTTGAGTTCTCTTACCAGCCAGCCAGCAATTATGTTAGCACAGTCACCCTGTAGCATCCCAGTTGAGCACATTACAAAACCATAAAATAATTTGATTTGGCTGCTGAAACATCTGAGTATCCTCCTGTATATCTGTATCCTCCAAACCAGCAGCTTTGGAGCTAGATCAGAGTGTCTTCAAATCCCAGAGAGAGTTCAGATCCAGGGCTGCTCCCAGGCCTGACTATTCCACAGCAGGATCTCAGATACATCTCTGAAACTTCTGCCATTAACAAAGATGACTCAAGTGGGTCATTTTTGCAGCCAATATCTTGTCTGAGTCATGAGTTAAAATATTGTGTTAGTGAAAGACTGACTTTCACATGATGATATATTGTTATTTTTACAGAAAATTGTTTTGTTGTCAGTAGAAAAAAGGTAATTCTACTCAGAATGGGAAGACTTGTCTGGTCTTGGCTGATTAGCATTGATAAATGGATTTGGAGAATGAAGTCAAGTTAGGAATTTCTGCTGTCTGGCAACTTCATATTCATTATGAAAGTCTAGCAGGGGTTTCAGTCATGCTGCTTTGCACTTGGAAACAGTTTAGTTCATCTCAAGACAGTGTGGGAACAGTCACAAATGCCAGGAAATATATCTATGATGCCACCAGAGAGAGGAGAGGGATTTGAGGGCTAGTAATAAGAGCTGGGAGCCAGAGCATCCCATAAACAGCTCAAAGGAAGTCAAAAGTGGCATCCCTCTCCCTTGTAATGGGTGAAAAGAGAAGGAAGAGCATCCAGCTCGGTGATGACACAGTAGAATTGGGAATGTTTGAAGGATGTGTTTTGGGGACCCTTAGGGGTGTTGGGAGCCGTGGCACTGGCCCAGGACTGGCACACTGAGGGATCTGGGCTCTCCAGGGCTGTGGGAGGGCAGAGGACACGCTGGGGGCTCCCTGGTGAGTGCAGGGATTGACTGGCACCCCCGGGGTGTGTTTTGTGTCACCGTGTGTGTCACACTTCAGCCAGGCTGTCAGGACCTGCTGGGAGCTGTCACGGGCTGTGTTTCTCCTCTGACTGCATAAATCCCATTTCTGAATGATTCCCTATCCAAAGGTGCTTCCCCACAACCAAAGGGACCAATAAACGCCTTGGATTTTCTGTAAAACAAGGAAGAACCACCATTGGAGAGAAGAGGCATTTCCCATGAAAGTATTTTGATTTCTTCCCTGTGTCTGAGCATGGGAAGCAGCTGAACACTCTCTTTCCTTCCTGAAGTGAAGGGATGGGATAACGAAGAGGAAAAGAAAGGAAAGGGGAAAGGAAGAAGAAAGGGAAAGGTAAAGGAAAACCCCCAAAGGTTCTGGGGGTTTCTACTTTCCTCACTTAAAAAGACCTCAATCAACTAAACCTCCAAAACACCAAAGCAATTTATTTTAGTAATTGCACCAATTCTCTATTTGGAAATTAAATTCTGAAATGGCTTGGTTTTAAAGTGCTAAAATTAGTCCAGTTGGTATTTAATGGATTTTCTCTAGCAGAAACTATTCCTGTCACACCACTGAACAGTCCCTGCTCCTGCACTAGAGGAAGCTGGGAGCAAGGTTAGAAATAGACTATTTACCTGCATAAAAGTACTTACTCCAGAGCAGCCTGATCTAATCCTATGCCTTTGTGTCTTTTGGCTCTATTTCTGCTGGTTAATTATGCTGTTAGTGGGATTAGACAGGAAAAAAAGAGGATTTTTTTTCATAGTATGAATGTGTGTTTCAATTTTTGTGCTCCAAAATGTCATCCCTCTCCTTTCGAGGGGCCAAACTTTGTTTCATACCAAGACAGGAAATAAAATACCATGTTTTGCTTTTGGAAGCTGTGTTGGTTGTTGGTTGATTTTCAAACTGTGAACCACATATTGGGTTTTTCACAGAGTACTAATTGATATTCATTCACCACAAATGGGGAAACTGAGGCACAGATGGGCTTCCCCTCCCCAAAGTTTGGTGCCAGGGCTGGCAGTGGGACACAGTTCCCTTTGGTAGAGCTCCCTGTATACCTGGAGCCCCAAGAAATCCCTGGGGAGAACAGAAACTGCTTTTCATGGGTTGTTAAGGCAAGGCTGAGCACAGCATTCAAAATCTCTGGATGCAGTTCTGAAACTGGAAATCAGAGGGAAAAAAAAAAGAAAAAGAAAGAAAAAAATAGAGGATCAAGTCTTCTGGGAATCAGGGATGGCAGCTGAGCCAGGTCCAGCAGGTCCAGCCTGTGCCTCCAGGCCCTGCCTGTGGCATCCTGGTCCTCTCTCAGGTGTGCAGGTCTGGGCAGGAGGATCCCCTTACAGCAGTGGGATGCTGATTCCTTTTGCATTGCTGGATCCCTGATGGCATGGGTTAATTGAATGGACATATTTCATTAAACAAAGCCTTCACCATCTGTTCCATCCCAATTAGAAATGCAGAAAAGAACATATTTCTCAATGACAATGGCAGGGAGGGGGAAAATATATCAATGGTTTCAAATCATGTAAAATTTTTCTGCAAGACAGATGCACAGCTGGGAAGTTCAAGTTATTTTTTTGAACCAGGTTCCAGATATTTAATTTCCCTCCCAGAAACACCATTTTGGCTGGGTGGGAACTTCTGCAGTGTTGTCCCTCACACAATTTGGGAAGGGGATGAGGGAGGATCTGTTTGCTCAGCTCATTCCTGGGACCAAGGCAATAAGGAAAAAGCTCCCCAGGAATTGTTTTAGCTTCCTGGTAATGGAAATTGCACATTGATGCTATGCTGAGTCCCCATCTCTTCCTGAGGGAAGCTGAACTTCCAAGCTGTAATGAAGTACTGAGTAAAAGAACTCTTATTTTTTAAATTGCAAATCATAGTGATACACAGACAGGAAGAAGTTATTCTCTGATATTAAAGATTTAAATGGTATGAACCACAGTTTCTGTCCATGTCTTGTGTGTCTGGCTAAGAATGTGTTTAGTTTCTGCTCTACCCATTTGCTGGGGATGTCAGGAACCAGCAGTTATCAGCAGGTAGAGGAAAGTAGAGGAAAGAGGGGGATGCAGAAGCAAATGTCTGATATTGTCCTAGGAGATGATTTCCGAACCAGGAGGCAGGTTTGCTCTGACCTTTAGGAGGCAGAGCTGATTTGTTTTATTGCTGTGGTGTGTTTTATCTTTATGTTCCCATCAATCATTTTCGTTCAAATGAAGCCTGCAAGCATGTAATGTGCAGAACTCATTTCATCAAGTCCGTGTGTGTGTTTGTGTTTCTTTAAAAAAATGCCGCAGCCAATTCTGTTAAATTATTAGCCCTGTAATTCTCAAATTTACTGTCACCCTCAGGTAAAATTGCTGCTGCAACTAAATAAAACCCCTGGAAATGAATTGCAGCTCTTGACAGCCCTTAAGCCCTTGAGGCATTTAAATTCTGGATTTAGCGCAGGATTATTACTTCAGTGCAGCAGTTAACCGTGTCTTTAGCAGAGCTGCCCGTCCTGATTCCACCATGGTCCTTTTGTAATGTTTTCCTGGTGTCCTTTTGTAATGTTTGCCGGGTGTCAGTGCGGATCCCGCATCCCGCATTGCTCCGGGAGCCGCTGGAGACTCGCAGCTGGAATTCCTTCCCATCTCCTGCTGCTGCACTGCCCGAGCCCCTCACTTCCCAGCCACGGCCGCCCTGGTGAAAATCCCAGTGCCTTTCTCTCTTTGTTTGCTGCTGGTGTTGCTTTCCCGATGGCAGGACTCTGCAGCAGGGGTCATTTTGCTGTTTTTGAATGTCTTCAGACTGTCTATTGCTGAAGCCAGCGTGTCCACCTGCTGAAGGGGCTGTGCGTGGCTCAGGGACACGGCTGTGGCCATGGAACCAGCAGCGCATGGAGGGGCAGGAGGAGCTGGGGGCTGCTGGGTCAGGTCCTGCTCCCAGACAGTCAGAGATGCTGCAGCAGAAAGGAGTGAAACCAGCCGAGGAAGCTGAAGCTGTGCAGAGCATCAGCAGGGACGTGTCCTTTTCCTCTTTATTCCTGTTAATGCTTTAGTGGCAGCCTGAATTGTGTCTTCTTTTTTTGAGACTTGCATCTCGGGCCACTGTCCTTCTGCAAAGACGTGTCAAAGCCTTTCCTGTGCCATTGCAGGGGAGAGGAGGGAGCACACCCTGGGCAGCAGTGCTGAGGCACGGGGCAGTGTCTGGGGAAGGGCTTCGAGCCTGGGGAGCCAGAGGCAGTACAGCTAATCAGCAGCTTTATCCCTGGAGATAAATATGTAATGGTAGCAAGGCAGCAAGGATATTATTGATAATACCCGAGGCCTTGGCAGGCAGTTCTGGGTTCTGATGTTTAGCAGGAGGTCACCAGCAGGAAGACAGAAGACAAACACCACCATGCTCTTTATTTTGTAGTGTCTCTGAAGAAGATCTTCACCCCATGGCAGTCTAAGTCCTGATTAAATATCCTATGTGGATACTGATGAATTAATGAACACTTGAACTTAGAGCTTCTGGCCAGCTTCTGCTGATCTCACCCCAGAGAGTGTTACTCTTGATGCTTAGTTATTCTGAACAACTTGGATGTTCTAAGATCAGGATAGTCCTTTTCCTCTCCCACCCACATTCCAGCTTTCACAGATTTGAAGACACCATCAGCCTTTGGAAGAAAGAAAACCAAGTCTGACTCTACCCAGAGCCAGTTACATCAGAAGAGAGCCCAAGCAGACCTCTCTCACTTGCTATTTGTGCTCAGCTCCTGATCACTGCAGCTGCAAGACATTTATAAACAGACCTAAAATACATCTCTGCTAATTGCTGACAACTTTGCTTGAGGACCAGATTCCAAAGAAGACCAATATGGTGATGGTCCCCAAGCTCCTTAGAAGATGCCTGTGTCTCAGTTCACAGGCAACCTTGGCCAAGTCTGTAGTGAAGAATCCATAATTCAGACGTTTAGTGGTGAGACACTGAATTGCTGTGTGAGTTTTGCTTGTCCCTCAACCAGGGGAGAACATGAAGAGCCAGGTGGTGCAGAGGAGCTGTTAGGGTGAGGGATGGGAGCAGCTCTAGTCCAGATAAAGTGATGAACGTGGGCTTTGCAGCACCCCCAGTGTCATTGCCAGCTCAGTGGGCAGTCACAGGCTCAGTGTGTCTGAGCTGGAGGTGGCAGCAGCCCTGTGAGCAGCACTGGGGGAGGCAGGGGCACATAATGCCAGAGGAAAGCAGAGAAGAGCAGCACTTGGCACTCAGGAAAGGTTTATGAGCTGAGAGCAGGGCTGCAGCAGAGTGAGCCAGGATTCAGTGCAGTGCCCTGGCTGATTATGCCTGGGGATCCTGTGCTGAGCACAGGCAGCTCTGAGCCCCTGCACACAGATGTCTCACCCCACACTCCACTGAGCCGTGTAATGGAGAGCTGACTGTTTGTGACAATTTAGGGCTGTGCTCTGGCTGGAAGGTCAGTGTAAATTAAGATGGCATGAGGAGAATTGTGAGGACATAACTGATGGGCTTAGCATTTTCTAGCCAGGAATAAACAAATTCCCAAGTGTCACAAATCTACAATGAGTGAAAATTATTCAGCCCTCTCCTCGGTGCTCTTGTGTCTCCTCTGACAGTCACTAATAGGGTATTAGAGGCCAGCAAAAATAGCTTTTGCAAACCTTAAGCACAGAGCAGTGCTCAGACACCTCTCTGCTTTTGGGTCTCAGGTAAAATGTGTGCCTACCTTGGGAGAAGGTACATCCTGCTGTGGGAGGAAAACAGGCTGTGTGCCTCAGCTGGAAGACTGAAAAATAGGGTTCAGTTGGTGTGCAGTGGCCTCAGAGAGCCAAACCTGTCATTGTGGGCAGTTCCATCCTCTCCCTCAGACAGCACTGAGCACATCTGCCTCCCAGCTCTGGGCTGTGTTCTGGGCACCAATGTTGGAATGAATTGTTTCCTAGGACTCTGATTTTAGACTTGGACATTTGACCAGCTACGATGGAGAGCACAGCAGGATGCAAAGAGAATCTGTCACAGCCTCGAGGCATGTTGTCTTAGCAGGAGAAGGGAAGGAAGTCCTGGCATGTAGGAACTTCATGGTTGTTGGACAAGTGATGGGCACGGCTGGCACTGGGTTCTGGGATGGGTTCAGAGTTTGCTGCCACGATTTGGACCGTGATTATGTTATAGAGCTGAGAGCAATGGCTAATTAATCTGCTGAGTGACAGAGCTGGGGGAGCAAACCTACCCCTCCTGGGCCCAGTTCCAAGCACAGGCATTACATACCCTGCTCTGTGCAAGTGGAAAGTTGTGTGAACTCTTCTTGTGCCACCAAATCCCTGGTCAGGAGTGAGAAGCTGTGAGCAGCTTTCTCCTCCTCTCCTGCTGAGGCTAAACAGAGAAAAGAGGTACACTTTGCCTTCCCATTTCCCTTCCCATTTCCCTTCCTGTCTTCCCAAGCTTAAAATCCAGATAGCTGCCACAGAGGCAGTGAAAAAAGAAGTATTTCTTATGGTTGTATTCCTGTCCAGAGAAATAAATGGTGTATGCCTGCATGTATGTGCACACACATACACACAAAAATGATGCATTTTAATTATCCTCATAAAGGATGAGGAACGTGCATCTGGGCATGACTGTGAGCCAGGAACAACGCATTCATTTCCTCACCATTGCTTTATCCCTTTTGACCTTAATTTGAATCCCTCCGAGCTGGATGGTTGCATCTGTCAGGGCGGCTGTACCTTAACCTGCTGGGACCAAAAGCCTGACGCAGGGAATCTCTGTGCCATCCGTCCCTGCCCGGAGCCTGCCATTGCCTGATGTTCTCCCAACCCCTCCCTCGCTGCCCCCGCCCTCCTGTGCTTGGTGCATTCAACCTGCATCTGCCCTAATTATTTCAAGCAGAGGCTGAGCACGGGCGGTGCTGTTCGTGTCCCGGTGCTGCAGCCCTTGGGGTGGGCAGGGAGGCAAATGAGGTGATTCCCATTAATTCCACCTCTGTCATTTCCCTGCCTGCAGCCTGGCTGATGAGCTTGTCAGCCCTCAGATGGCAGCGGGACAGAAGGTCAGGTTTTGCTAACAATGCCCAAGGAGCTTGATCTGAGTAGCACGACCATGCTGTTGTAGAAGGGCTCTGACTCAGTCTGCCTTTGCATGGCTTTGCTGCAAAACTTTTCCATCCTAGATAGAGCCTGGCTCCTGCACATCTTCGCAGACCAATCTGTTAAATGATCCCCTTTTCAGTGAGTGTCACTTCTGCCATTGGTCACAGTCTGAGGCACTGCAGGCTGTTTCTGTTTAGGTGGAAAGGGGTTGGGGTGAGGGGGTGCTGTGAGCAGAGGGTTGGTTCCTGAAGCCTCTTTCTCAGGGGTGTCTGCACAGATATTTTTAAAAACAGCTCCAGGTAAGTTCTCCCAGTGCCTGAAGGCAACTGGAGACCCTAAACTGTGTGGTGGCTTGTGAACCTGGGTTTAGGGACTTGATGCAATGGGGTGACCCCACAACAGAGGCACATGAGCACATCATCTGCCTGTGACACCCACAGGAGCAGCTGCCTCTCTCCAGAGCACGTCCTGGTTTGCATCCCCTTGGTGATGGGGAGAGACAAGAGCAGTTGTTGTGTCCCATCCCTCCCTGATCTGTGGAGCTGCTTTTCATCCTTGGCTGGCAGCAATTAGAAGGAAATTGTAGCATCTCCCAGCCTGAGCAAAGACAATCCTGGGGTTCATCACAACCCACTTTAAGAAGAGATTCTCCCAAATCCCATGCAGTTTTCCAAGTGACCATGGTTTATCCTTCCTAGTGCTGCCATGGGGATCACATCTTGTAGCATCCCCTCTCTTTCCCTGCAGCACACGGCTCATTTTCTAAGGCTGGATGGACCCTGTCATTTCTCTGGCTCTTTCCAAGCAGCACATCACAGCTGACCCTGCCAGACTGCATCAGGACAAAAGAGCGGCGCCCCTTCTCGCTCCCTCGTTATTTATTTATTTGGAGGCGAGCGGCAGGAGGCGGCAGGATCGGCTCCCTCCTCGGGAGGCAGAGTTAGCAGAAGGTCTGCTCAGATGGTGCAGCCGGCAGATGGCTGCGGGAAACCCCCAGGGCAGCGCTGACTAAAGAGCACAAACTGCGCTGGGCCACGGCCAGGAGGAGGGAGGGATGGCCAGGAGGGAGGGATGGTCAGAATGAGGGAGGGATGGTCAGGAGGAAGGAGAGATGGCCAGGAGGAGGGAGAAGAGAGGGATGGTCAGGAGGGAGGGATGGTCAGGAGAAGAGAGGGATGGTCAGGAGGGAGGGATGGTCAGGAGGAAGGAGGGATGGCCGGGAGGGAGGGATGGTCAGGAGGAAGGAGGAGGGAGGGATGGTCAGGAGGGAGGGACGGATGGCCAGGAGAAGGGAGGGATGGCCAGGAGGGAGAGATGGTCGGGAGAAGGGAGGAAGGGATGGCCAGGAGGAAGGAAGGGTGGTCAGGAGAAGGTAGGGATGGCCGGGAGGGAGGGGGAGATGGTCAGGAGGAGAGAGGGATGGCCAGGAGGGAGGGATGGCCAGGAGGGAGGGATGGTCAGGAGGGAGGGATGGTCAGAATGAGGGAGGGATGGTCAGGAGGAAGGAGAGATGGCCAGGAGGAGGGAGAAGAGAGGGATGGTCAGGAGAAGGAAGGAATGGCCAGGAGGAGGGAGAGATGAGTGGGAAAGCAGAGAGCAGCACCCAGCCCATCCGTGGGATGCTCCCAGCAGATTCCTGCCTTGCTAGCAGCGTGGTCCACAGCGGCGCTGGGAAGGGATGAAGGGACCCTCTGTCAGTGCTGCTGCTCTCTTGGGCAGGGGGCAGGAGGAGCTCTAGGAGAGGTGGCTGGGGCTGCTGCTACGAGTGGCTCTGCCTGTCCTGGCTGGCTCAGCAGGAAAACTGAGCTGGAAAAGCCATGAATGTGCATCCCTGGTGAGAAGGGAGTGAATCATAGCAAGGATGTAACTCAGGAGATGGTTCCCTCTGGAAGCTGGGGGCTGGAGGTGGCTGCATCAAGGTGAAAATGATCTAGAACTGAGGGTTTGGTGGGGTTTCTTTTCTCTGTAGCTGATTTGTCATTTATACATCTGCTTTAATAATTTGAATTCTTCAGTTGAACCTTACATGCTGCACCCAGATGCTGCAATTCAGCCGTGACTGTGGTCTAACAAATGTTACCCTTGTCCACTTTGTCTTTTGTATTGGCTTCATAAGAAACCAGAGTGTGAAAACACAGCACCATCAAACCTAGATACAGCAGGTTATTCTGCAGTAAACAGGATAATCAATTGCTCAGTATCCCAGTGTCTGCTAGCATTGCATCTGTTTGAAGTATGTTTTTCAGTGGAAAGATGGCTCTGCATAATGCATAAAACCTCTCATCTCCATCAATATACCTGGCCAACAAGGACTGAGCTGGATTTTAAACTGAGTAGGAGTTCATTCTTTTACCACTCTTTTGTTGTTTTAAAGGTTAACTTTTCTTTCTTAAAGTGGATTGTTACCTTCCTTTCCGAAAAGGACTGGGGTTAAAAATAGTGTTTGAAAATGGCTAATTGAGCTATAGGAAAATATAATTTATGAAAGGAAAAATAACTCTCCTAGTCAGTGCATTAACTCATGTCATGACTTTTTAATGGCAATGTTATAGGTTAATTAGTATCTATGCTGTCCTTGTGCCTACCAGAGTTATTCACAAAGGATGATGGTCTCATTAGGTAGGACTCCCATAAAGACAATCCCTCTATAAGTGGTTTAATATCTGTGTGCGTGTGTGGAAATGTTTTGCTGTTATCAGCAGAAAAGGATATTAAAGGAACCAGAAAATAAAATACCTGCACACTGTTCAGATTCTGAGAGCTTAGAGAGGAAGTATTTTCTCTTGGATTTTCCTGCACTTTGGCTTTGTTAACCTGCTTTGGGAATGAATTCAGGCACTTAGAGCTGCAAAGTGTTTTCCTTTGAAGGACCCTGCTTGCTCTTGTGCAGCAGCCAGAATGGCAATGATCAGCCTCCTTTGAGCATCACCGGGTGCTAACACAGGATTAATGTTGCATGGGCCTCTCAGTCTGCTGAGGGATCACAGCAAATGCTTGAGGTAATGCAGCGTTCCTCCTTGGAATTGAGAGGGGAAAATAGGCAAAACGACCTTTCTGCGGTGAAAGTGAATGGAAACGGGAGTGTCTGTGTCTGAAATGGAAAAGACAGAGAGCGCTGCTTGAAATACTCCCCCTGTCAGATGGGAAGGCTGAAGAAAACCATGATTTTTGTCCCTCATTCTCTGTGTGTGTGTCACACACCTTTGGCATGCACATCTCTTCTCTTCTCTTCTCTTCTCTTCTCTTCTCTTCTCTTCTCTTCTCTTCTCTTCTCTTCTCTTCTCTTCTCTTCTCTTCTCTTCTCTCCTCTCCTCTCCTCTCCTCTCCTCTCTTTTCCCTGTAGCTCACAACTGCCCCGTTCCCCAGAAGAAATGGAGTGGAAAGGAAAGCATAGCAGAAAATCTTGGTTTCTGCTGAAGCTCCCATCCTGATGGTGGTCCCCACCATGGCAGGGCAGGATTTCTGCCCTGCTGTCCAGCAGGTCTGGTTTCCAGAGGGCTTTGCAGCTTCAGAAGGGTGTTACACATTTAAAAGTGGCTACTAACACCTTGGATCTCATGCATTTGAGAGAATTTGTAGCAATTCAAGCAGATAATTATGGCAGTTGTGGGATTTCCATGGCCAGAGGGATAAGTAAGCACGGTGCAGAGGATTGTACATCCTCACAAACCCTGCACAGCTGCACACCCAGGAAGGCCAAGGGAGGGACAATCACCTTCTGATCAGCCAGGTCTCCCAGGACAGGGATGGAGTTCACATTGCAGAATGTTGGTGTCCCAGACCTGCTCACACTCTGCCTTTGCCAGGAACCAGGATGAGCACCAGGCTACAGTGATTTCTAGCCTACATCTAACTCAGATTTTGCAGAGAAATGGTAAAAAACCCTTAGTGTCCTGTTGATCCCCAGACTCAGGCTGGGGTAAGAAGCCTTAAATATTAAACCTCTTTGTCACCTTGCTTTCCTTGGAACAGTATAGACACTTCTGAAAGGAAAAAAATTGTAGAGTTTTTTTTTTACTACTGCAGTCTGCTTCACAGAAGATTTCTTTGGACAAAGAATCCATGAGATTTATAAAAAACAGTAGAAAAATCTGCATTTTACTGAGCTTTCCCCAGGAAGGAATACTTGTCAGGTTGACAGGACCAGAACAGCATCTTCTTTTGAATCTTGAAAAGCAGATCACGGACGAGACTAAAGGAAATGGTGACCATTTGGTTCCTGGAGAGAAACCCAATTGCTTCATTAAAGAAGAGTTGTCACATGCTTGTTTCTTAAATCCTGCTAAATACCTGCTTAGCGGCATTATTGACAGGCTTTTCTCATGAACATTGAGCTGTTAAGCTGCTCCTGGTTTTCAGCAAGAGGTTAAAGGATTTCTCAAATCTCCCAATGAAAGCCTTACTAACTGGATTAACTGCTAACATGGATTTAGGCTTTGAGTAAGATTAACCCCCATTGCTCAAAGTAGGTTCTACTTGTTCATCTTTTCTTCCCTTTGTCTTCTTTCTTCCCAGCTCTCCCCGTTTTGTTCATTGTAAGAATAAGGGAAAAATAATCCTTTGTGGTTATATTAGAGCAGTGGGACACTGGAGGCACCAGCTGGGCGGGGTGGTGGCCTGGCCCCATCAGATGTGACACTTTCTGTTTGGAAAACGGGGGCAAACTGTGATAAGGAGAGTTATAAATTGGTCTGCAAATTTGGCTTCTGCTTGCCTTTGCTGTTCTCTTCCGTAGATTTCCTCAGCAGCATGAGAATCATGAACTCTATTTTATAAAGTGATTTAACTATTTACACACCTGGCTGGGCAGATAGGAGAAAGTACCTCAAATTGGATAACCCAGGGTCTTCGTAGCACCAAAGACATGAAGTTAATCTAATTTAGGCTGTAGTTAAGCGTGTATTTCTTCAGCATTTTAGGAGGATTGAAGCACCATGTGAGCTCCTGCTTTTGGCTGATTGTGTCTGCCATTGCACTGTTTTCTGGGCAAGTCTTTGTCAGCAAGTGAAAGCATCTACTGCCCCATGTAGAGGCATTACCCACTCAATCCGGATCCCAAATAAAGGGGTGAATTGGCAGCCCCACTCATTGCTGTGTGATGGTCCTGGGGATGGTCTGGCTAAGTGAGGGTCTGCTCCAGCCCATTTCACAGGCCCTGCAGTGCAGGAATCTGTCAGCAAATGCTGAAGGAAGGAGCAGCACTGTGGTTGCTCTTGCCTGACCAAACTGGCACATGAGTTTGATTCCCAGCCCAGAAAAGAGATCAAGGAATGGAGCCAAGGCTTTTTTTTTGCTTCTCTGTTGCCTGCTTGCTGCCCTGTTCAGAGCTCTCAATTACCTTTTGTCCCAGTGAGACCAGGGATGGCACAGCCATGTGATGTCCAGCCCAAGGGGGGGGTCACAGCCCAGACTGGCCCACCCAGGCTGGCAGAGCTGAGGGTTCTTCTGTCCCTGAGCCACTCAGATCCCCCTCGGGGTGGTGGCTTGTCCCCAGGGATTGGAGCTGTCTCATTTAGCTCTGTCTGCTGTGCTGGCTGGGATCTCAGCCCAGCTGGCTGAGGACCACGTTGCTAAACAGAGGCTGAAGTGTAAGGAGCTCTGGCAGTGTTTGTACCCCACTGAACATCCCCCTGGGTGTGTGCAGTGCCTGCAGCCCTGGGTGCAGCTGGGTCTCACCGTGTCACTGTGCTTTCAGACACTGCTGTTTCTAACCTTGCTGGCTGATGATCCCAGAGGGCATTCAGGAGGTCTAGCAGTCCCCTGCCTTTCTCTGGGCCCCTTGGGGGTTTATGCACATCTGTTCTGCTTTGTGGCCAGCCCCTCTCTCAAACTATTGAGACTCTTCTTTAAAAACCATCATCAGGATCCAGACGACCCTGCCTTCTCATTTCCCTCCAAAACTCATCATCTCCCCTGTGCACTTCTTAATCTCATGTTCTCCCAGTCCCTCCTGTCTGCCTTTATCAGCATCTAATCCATTCTATCTGAATTTCTAACCTGCTTTCTGGCTTCCCCTCCACCTTCCTTACCCCCACCAAATGTCTCTTTAATCTCCCATCCCATCCTCCCCCTTTTCCCAGAGAGCAGCTCCTCCTGCTGCTCTTTCCCCAGCCCATCAGGCTCTCTGCTCTCTCCCTGGTCTGCACCAACACCCCCCGGTGCTCAGCATCAGCCTGTTCTGCCTCCTCACTGCCAGGGCAATCTCTCACACATTTCCTGCACTGATTTCTTCCCACACTTTACTAAACATCCCAGAGAGCACACCAGGTCACTCCTTTCATGCTTTCTGTCAGCAAGTGCCGATTTCTTCGAGGCAATCGATAGCTCCAGGTGTGTGACACAGTGATGCTGTCACCCAGAGGCAGTGGCTCTCTGCAGGACCTCTGACAAAGGTCTCAGGGGTGGCATGGCCTGTCTGCCTGCTGGCACGTCTTGCTCTCAGCATGTGCAAGGACCTCCCAAAACTTTGCAAATTTAGGCAGGGCCATGTTTCTCTGCAGTGCTGATGTGCTTAGCTGAGCACTTGGGGGCCATTCACATCCTGCCTCCCCTCTCTGGACACCTGAACAATTGTTTGTGGAATTCCTTATGATTTGATGTGTGGCATCTCACAGCACAGCTCTGTCATATCCTTTTTACACCAGATTACAAAATTAATGTTTCCTAGTGCTATGACCTGCAGTGAGACTGGCCAAAGAAAAGGAACAGGGGGGAAATAAAATGAAAATCTATCATAAACAACAGAAGGAAGTAGGCTGTTTATGGGGCCCAAGGGAAGGTCACCCCTCTGATTCAGTGTGGTGATTGGAAAGGGTTATGGGTAGATGGTTTGAATGTGGCAAGATACCACAGCTCTTAATATAGTCCTTTCCTCTCAGGGTATGAATTCACCTGCAATGTGACAAGCATGAAAGCAGAGAGGTTGTAACGTGGATCTTCCTTTTTGTTCTTACAAATACTCCAGAGCTCTTCTGAGCTCTGTGCAAGTCGAAACAACATTAAGTTTCTGCAGCTAATTCTCTCTATTCCTTTAATTCCCTTTGAGCTAAGGGAAGCAAAACCTTTGATGCATTGATAAGACTTTGCTTCCCACTGCCTGACATTCAAATGCCCCTTCACTGCAAATGCAGGGGCTCTGTCTGGGAAAGGGCCCTGCCTTCAATTGCACAGCAGTCAGGAGACCCCCTGCCCTCCTGATCTTCTTAAGGGTCTGTTTTTGAAGAGCTCCTCATAGCAACTGTGGCATAAAAGCACTTGAGTGTGACTAAGTATTGGCCTTGATGGATTTCCTAGGTCTAATCCCCTGCACATTATCCCAGCGTTGGCTTTACAAGAAGAATGATGAATTTTAATAGCAAATCAGAGACTTTCTGGTGTTCATGTTCCCCCTTTAAGGGAAGCACCAGACAGAGCTAGAAGCTGTGAGATCTGAAATGAGCTGTGGCCACCTCTCTGCCTTTGGAGACAGGGTGGAGTCAAGTACTGACTTGAGTCTGAGATCTCAGCCTGGTGAGGCTGACCTCTCCATGCCCAGTGGGTTTGATATGGGACACCTTCTGCCAACACTGCCTGCTAATAACAGACACAGAAACACAGATGAGGTGGGATGTCAAAGCTTTGGGAGTTTTCCAGGTCACCTTTCACTGCTGGGAGACCCATCATTCTCCCAGGACTCCATTGGAAGTAACTTAATAATCTTATCCCTGGAACAGAACTCACTTGTGGGGCTAATTTCCTTGTAGTCTGCTCCCCCCAGCGCTGATCTACACGAGTGCTTTATATTAAAGTGTGCAATTTGTGATATTTCATAGTTAAGAAACGCTTGCCAGGTGTTATTGGTCTGGATTTTGGCATGTAATGGCCAGGGTAGCAAGCTCTAATAGATGGCTCTCTCTGACCATTTTCAGCAGTCACCTTGCCTACTTCTTGCTGACATAGTTCTTACGGTAATTAATGAGCTGGCACATTCCTAGGAGCCTTGTCAATGAATTAATCTCTGCACAGAGGGAACAGCTGAACACAGGTTTCCTCCTGTTGTCTCTGGCAAACAGGGGAGATGGAGAACCTGCAGGCAGGGGGAGAGGGGGCTGTGCAAGTCTTGCTTTAACAGGGGCTGAAGTTATGCATCTTGCATATATTTTTGTACACCTGGTTTTATCTTCTCGAGCCCTCTCATGTGTCTGATTAGAGTGTCCAAGGTGGTTACTTTTCCTGGCAAGGGAGTGCAGCTCATAATTAACTCGATGCTACAGGAGCAGAGGAAAGGTTCAGCTCTGTTGGTTGTGTGAAGGCATCTGTGTGGAATCATTTTGTCCAAGTAATCAAAGAAAGGTGAGATATAGGAGGATAATCAACCCAAGCTGCCTCTTCTTGATAAATTGTGTTTCAGGATTGATCAAACTCAAGGACTGATACTGGAAGTGAAACAAGGAGGGACAGCAGTACCTTCCTGAGGGGCTCCAGACATAGGCTTTGTCCCACTGGAGGAAATGTCCATAAAGGCAGTGAAGGAACATTCCCTTCACCCTCCCAAGCACAACAGATTGTAGGGATACCCCTAGCCCTGCACTGCCATTCTTCTCTTCTGAATCTCATTACTCTCAGAGGATGAGTGAATTTGTAAGAGCCTCTCCAGGCAGCTCCTGGCCACCTGTCACAGCTGACCTACCACTCTCCTTCTGCAACGTTTTATTAAACCCTGGGCAAAGCCCCTCCATGAATTATCACTAAGGGTTGGGGAAAGAAGAATGGGTGGAGATTGTTGCTAGTGTGGATAAGACAGAAAACAATAATGTAAAGAGCTTGTGACTAAAACAACTGAGCTCTGCCTTGAGACTGCATTGGGGTGTGAGTTGCCATTGCCTTCCTTGAGCCATCTCCTGGTAAGTGGATCAGTGGATCATTACACATCCTGTTGTGTTCAGGAATGACTCCTGAAAAGCAGGAGGAATCTCTCCTCCCCTAGTGGGTCACTCCTAAAGGAGAGAGTTTTGCACTTTTGCAGTAGAAGTGAAAAGGACTCCATAATGTGTGTCAGGGCAAGCCCAAGATTTGATTTGCTGGAATGCCCAGCACAGGGTCTTTGGTCTTTGGTTGTGAATCACTTGGGCAAAAGGATGTTTAACTTTGAGTTTAGGAGCTGTTCCTTGGTTTAGACAGACTATTAGGACAATAACCCAGCTGCACAGCCAGTGTTGTATTAGAAGTCCCAGGGCTGCTGGTATCAATCCCAGCACTGTCTAAAGTAACTCATGCCTCTGTTAGGAAAGAAAATTATATGTTTGCTTGAGGGACAAGGTGATCTGTGAGAACTAAGAAATTAATGTTTCCTTAGGGTGTCTAGAAGTGAGACATAAAATTTATCATCTGGTTCTGTACTTGCTTGCTTTCTCCCCTCTAGCTGCTCACCCTAATCAGCCATGGGGAAAACTCTTCAGGTTATGGCTTCTCTCTGTTGATTTGACTGTCCAGGAGATTGTAAAATGGCCTAAACTAGGTCAAGTCCATCCACAGGTAATGAAGGGATTGACTTCTGCAGTGAAGACACTGACTAAGCTCTTGGAGACAAGCTGGGTTATTGCTTGCCTGTGGGATACTGGCTCTCCCCTGGACTGTGCATGTTTTCCTTTCATTGTCACCAAAGACATCTCAGTGATGAAACCAAAAGAAAAGTAACATGACTGGTTTTTATAAAAATGTATTTCCCATTTTGGTCGAAAAGATAATCCCTCAGGCCTCTACTTTTCTAAAATCATCCAAGTGCATCAGAGCATTTCCAAACCAATTTGTCATCATTTCAGGGGCTCACTGCCTGTAGGAACAGGGAGAGCAGTGATTGGGTGCTACCCTTGGATGTACAGATCTGTTTGACCCAGCCCCAACCCACAGCTTCAAAAAGACTTTCACAGTGTTTCTTCAGCCTCAGTGAATTACACTGAGCTGGATTCTGCACTGCTTTTCCAGATGTACTTTTATCAATGTAGAATAACACTAAAATGTCAGCTGGAAGAACACAGGAATACTGCACTCCCACCTGGGGACATTTTTAAGACCAGTGATGCAGCTAACACACACATGTCCAGTCCAGCATGGATACAGTGGCTGTCTTGCTCTATTGAACTGATAAACTATTTTTTGGTTCACACAACTGGCTTTGAAACTGCAGTGATAAACAGACCAGAAATTGCTACAGAGAACTGAAATATTTATCTACCACTGCCTTCATACTGCAAAATCCCTAGAGGTTTATGGTAAATTGCTCTCATTTGTGACCCCTAAGAAAGAGGTAGATACATCCAAATTTAATGGCTGAATGAAGTTCCTTTAAAGTGTTCACACAGTGTCCTTTAATGCTTCTCACATTTCGAGAAGCTGTGGATGCACCATCACTGGAAGTGTTCAGGGGCTTTGAACAACTTGGTCTAGGGGAAGATATCCCTGCCCATGGCAGGGGGAAAATGAGATCACCCTCATTTAAGGTCCCTTCCAACCCAAACCATTCTGTGATTCTGTCCCAGAATATTCACAGCTCAGGGTGTTCTCGCTGATCTCAGGGTCTTTTTCAGCTAATTTAGATGGTGACACCATTCAATGGCAGGAGAGAGGCTCCCTCTGTGGTGTTTCCAGAGTAAAAGTGAGTTGAGAGGTGATTCAGATCTTTCAGGTAAAAGTTTCCACTAAGATCTATGGTGTTGCTGTGAATTAAAAAGCCAAGATCCATCTTGGTTGGATGGAAGGGAGAGGATGGAAACTTGCCAAGAAAATGCAATGTGAACCAATAAAACAAAAAATGTTCTGGCAGCCCTCATGTTAGAAATCACATTGTGTGGCACTTATATTAAATCTCGTTTTTAGTTTACAGAAGGCTGTAGCTGATGGTTTCTGTTGTGTCACACAGAACAGAGTTCCAGTGGTTATCTTTGGTTTAACACTTTCTAGTGTTTTCTTTCAAAGTCTTCTAACAACTTCTGTTTTAATTGTGCCGATTGTCCCAAACTGCTTGCTCAAATGTCGGGTTAGAAACGAAATTGCCAAATATGGTTTTTATGTTCTTGACCATGTCTGTGTTGTATCATCTCTTTCATCTCTCTGATTTCCCTTCATTGGCCATTATCTTTGGAGCCTTTTTCCATGGAGAAAAAATCTCAATTATCCTTACAATCCTCTTTGAAATTGTGTTCATTTTTTACCATTCCCTCTTGGGTTTGTGGCACAGATCTGATCACAGCACTCACCAAGGAAATTACTTGTGGTTTCCCTAGTGCACTGCACATTGGCATCTTCTGTTTCTCAATATTTTGACTCTGAAGCAGAAGTTTGACACATCTGCTCAAAACATCTGTGGTGTTTAGAGTGTTTGATCATGCTGAACGGATCAAAATGACCTTTGTTTTCTCAGGCTTTCTTTCTCTCACCAAATGTTACAGTGAGTTTAGATCCTTTCAGGCAAAACTACCCCAGCCCTTGGGGGATTTCATTTGAAGCTGTGCTGACCACCTCACTCATATTTGGCAGTCTTACTGAAATGATGTCTTTGCAAGTCCTGTTAAATTTTCTATTTCCCTCTTCATTTTTTCATCTCATTGTTCATTGTTTTCCATCCAGAAGCTAAGAGGTGCCTCCAAAGCTTGCACTGGCAATAAGGCTTTTATGGGGCTCTGTGAAGGTGAAATCCAGGCAAAGCCCAGTGTGGCTCTTTGCCTCCCTCAAGTGACTGGCACAAACACCGACCTCTGTGCAGCTACAGCACCTTCCTGACTGACCCCCAGGTGTGCTCTTCACCTTGAAGAAACTCGTCTCTACTTTTCCTCTTGTTTCTTTGGAAACATAGATAGGAAGATTTTTGGATTGAGGCGTTTTTCTTTGCCTGGGCACATCAGGGTGAGAGAATGATGGCCTCTGACATTGCTGCTTGAGATGGCTGCTCCAGACCCAACTTTTCCAAGACAGCATCACTAGCCCATCTGACTTCCCAGCAGTCTGAAAAATTCCACATTTAATCTTTGCAGCCAGGTCTGTCTCAACAGCTGAGGTGGTGAGAGCAGACCTTGCTGAACTGGCTTGGGGAAGTGAAGGTGCTGTGCTGCTTCCAACCCAGAGCTGTGAGGCACTGGGTCTTCTCCTAGGCTTGGCAGGTTCTGCCCAGAGCTCATTACACGTTGTTACTAAAGCTGTGCTGAGCAGGTCAGAGCCAAGGTTGCTTCAAGAGAGCTCAAGTCAAGCTCAGGACATTGCAGAATTGTCCTTTAGTTCTTTTGTCATCTATACCTGTCTTTTCTCACTTTTAGCTATCCATGTCCTTTTTCCAAAGTCACCAGACAGCTCCAGTCAGGGCCGTGGCATGTGAATAAGCAACATGAGGGACACTTGAAGAGAGAATTCCCAACTGGCTGCCTCCATCCTCAGCAGCAATGATTAGCCTGGCTCTGAATGGCAGAGTGCAATAAAATTGAGACAGTTCTGCCCTTGATGCATAATAAGTGAAAGACTAGTGTGAAATATCTCTGAAAACTTTCCTCCACTAAGACTAGATGAGTGAGCACAGCCCTTTTCTGTCTGCCTTTCTCTTCACTCAGCAGCAGCCTAGAGCTGAGCCTTCAGTGTCTTTGCCCTTCTCTTTCCTACCTTCTTTTGCTGCTCCCGTAGATAAAAAAATAATGTGGCATTTCTGGCGTCCTAACCCCATTCTGTCACTCGTGCTGCACTCCTGTGAACGTGCGTTATCCGAGGATAAAGCTGCTGTGCAGCCAGCATGGAAATGGTATTGGCAAAGCTGTAATGGAGGCAGGGATTTATGTCTGTGGCCAGGTGGAGTTCTGAGGGATTGTACCTGAGCTAATAATACCTTGCTGCGAGCCACTGAGTTCAGCTATATCATTTGGGGCAGGAAAATCTATTGGTGCTATTCTAGTGTGGCTACCACAGTAGTATCATTTTCCTTTGAAAAAAGAAGTGTTTACTTTTAATTGGAATCAATGCCAGTCACTCGTCTCACACTGAAAAAGAGTTAATGAGAGGAAAGTATAAAGAGAGGAAAATGGCTGAAAATTAAAAATATTTTATGACTAATTATTAAATGTCCCTGTTTTTAAGTCATAATTACCTGGAATTAGGCCAAGTGTAGCTGACAAATCAAGGAGTGAGTTTGTGACTGGATAACTTTGGAATTCATCACCTCTTGGGCCAGAGAGGCAGGAGAACATGGAGCCCACCAGGCATCCCTTCCTTCCTCCATCCTCACTTCCCAGTGCTTGGGAAGAGCCCTGCTTGCTCACTCACTGCTGTGCCACAGCTGATGCAGCCTCCATCCTTCCTCCATGGAGATGTGGCTGCAGAGCTGTTGAGGGTGGTACTTCGAGGAGTCATGGGTTGCTTTCAACTCCAATTTTCCATTCCTGCCCCTCTGCTGTCCCTCAAGAAGTGAGTACATCCCTCAACAGAGAACTGGCCGTGGCACAGCTGGACACAGTCTTGGGATCAGGCTTGGGAAAGTCTAAGCCTTGGCTTTCAGAGTGAAGAGACAGAGTGGAAAAAAATACGTCCTTTCCCATCCCTTGCCACTTTGCCCACCCCATTCAGAGCTGCACTGATAAAAAGCTGGTGCCCTCTTCACGTCTCCAACATCTTCATATAAACAGATTTGTTGTCCCTCTCAGCCAAGGGATCCCAAGGTATCTGTCAGCTGCTAAAGACATCATTTTCTGTTTATTTTCTCCTAAGCTGCTGCTCCAGCGGAGCTGCAAAATTAACATTGTGCTCAGCAAAACGGTCTGTGTAAAACAAGGGCAATTTATACAGAAATATCCATAATCCTTCACATTAAAATCTGGCTGTTAAAATTCTGGCACCTCTCAGAGGTCACTCTAACCTAGTTAAGTTCTGTTAAGAAAAACTGTTATTATGGCTCACAGATTTTTTTTCTCCCTTACAAGATTGTCTCCTTTTGGCTTGTGCTCTTCAGCACTCACCTCTACCTCCCCTGCCCTGCTCCTGCCTCTCCTGGTTTAAATTGCTTTCTGTCATATATTATTAAAGACTGAACTTAACTACCTGGACACTATGAAAAATGCTCAATTGTGGGGTTAAAGTTCCTGCAGTATTTCCTTGTTTCTTCTTTTCCCTGGTTGGTATTTTGACCACAAATGAAGCATGTTGAGGGAGGCTCCTTCTAGAAAAGGTGCTGGGCTGGAACAGAACAGATGTGAGTTCAGCTCCCTGCTGTGACATGGGTTTCCTGTCTGTCCTTGGATATATAATTTAATTTGTCCCTCTCATTCTCTCTCATTCCCCATCTTGCTGCTTTGCACATGATAATATTTGTTCTCACCATCCAGCACATCTCAATGTGTTTCTTCTCCTGGTGCAAAATCTGTGTTAACCAATGTGTACACAGGACTGTGGAGAGTAGGATTTCACTCTCTGGACCTCAAATTTCATAATACCACACAAATAAATACATTGTTCATCATGACTGCATGAAACAGAATTATGTTAAGGTTAAACTTGATCTCTCTTGCCTGAAGCTTTTAATGAAGTAAAAAGGAGAAGATTTCATTCCAATATTAGTGTGACAAGTCTATGACCTTAAATAGAGTCCTGCTGAATTTCTCTGGGGGATAAGTACAGCTATATAAATAATTGAATTATACAATATCCTAAGTGGGACAGGACCCACAAGGGTCATTGGAGTCCAGTTCCTGGCCCTACACAGGACACCTGAAAGACTCAACATACTTAGAGCCACTGATTTCCTGGTGCTCCTTTGTGCAATATTCCCTTTTATCTGCTGAATGGTGAAACCTGGATCACCAGCTGTCCTGCTCCCACGGCACAGGGCTCATGAGCCCTTCAGGGTGCATGGCAGGTCCTGGCTTCTTACAGGGCACATTTCAAGGAAAATCTTGCAGAAGAAGAATGGCACTTGGCACATCAAGGCAGAGGAGAATTCTCTAGAAGGCATGGGAAGAAAATCTCACTTGCAAAATGAGTGGATGTTTCTGGAACTATGACAGGATCACAGACTGGCTGTGAGGTTGCAGGTGCCATTGCAAAGTAGGAAAATGCTTGTGCCAGTGTAAGTGGACAAACCAAGTTTGGCATAGAGTGACTGGGCAGAGAATCCTTGGGCAGTTCTCCCTGGGGACCTCCTGTTTTCTGGCAAGGAGATGCAGCAAACCTTGCTTCCTCTTCATAGGTGGCAGCATGAAGTTGCAAGAAGTTTATTCTCAAAATGTACTAGAAACAACCGTGGTAGAGTCCACATTCCTCATCATATAGATAAAAGTGACTAAATTTGGGCTACTGACAACAGCACCTGGGCTAGAAGTGAATCTCCTCCTCTGTGCAGAAAGGAAGGCAATCACATTCAGAGGGCCCCAGAAAGCTCCTCTCTGATATGGAGAAACAGACTGAAAAAGATCAGCCTGACAAAGAAAAATATATTTATACTGCAGTAGTGAAAGGGACACAGGCACTGGACCCTGGGAATGTTCCCTTTCTCTTTTAGGAGCCTTATCTGATACTGGCAGGACCATTCCCTTGTGTGGGCAGTTATGAAGCTGCTCCAGGATATAAAAACTTCTATACTGCAAAGTTTTGAGCTGGCAGAGGAGCACGTTTCAGTGGCTCCACCATGCAGGTAGTTTTGGGGATATCAATGAAACTAATTGTATTACTGAAAGTTAGTCCAGGGTTTAAACATGCAAAATAAAGTGGCAGAGGTTCACTCATCACCTTGGTGTAACACACTGTGAGTTATCCTGGACAGGATTTCACTGCAGGAGACTTTGCTATAGTTTTTTTTACCACAGCCTTGGGATTTTGCATGGGCTGTGGTCTCTTTAGCAGCTTTATAGGATCAGAGAAAAAAAAAAGCCAGGTGAGAAGTGATTTTAGGAGTTTTCTTTATCCATTTTTCTCCCCTTTTAGCAAGGACCAGTTATCTATCTTTATAATTTCTGATGGATGTTTGTTCTTTAAAAGCCTCCAACAGTGAGACTCTACCCTGCCTCAGGCAATGTATTTTGTCCCCTACTTCCCTCACCATTAGGAAGCTTTTCCTGAAGTCTAACCCTCATATCTCTTGCTGTCACTTAAGCCCATTACTTCTTGTGCTTGCCACCTGGTTGTGGCAAACAGATTATTTCCGTCCTCTTTCCAACCACCTTTAAACAATTGATGGCTTTCATGCTCTCGCCAGTGTTTTTCTCATTCTCTCCAGTGTTTTTCTCTTCTCTGCCTGAACCAGCAGCTCCCTCAATGCCTCACATAAATCATGATCTTTGATAGTTCTCATTTCTCTCCTCTGGAATTTCTGCAATTGTTTCACTTTTTTTGTTGTTTTCTTTTTTTTTTTTTTTTTGTTTTGTTTTGTTTTGTTTTGTTTTGTTTTATTTTTTTGTGGTGGTTTTTTTTGGTTTTTTTTTGTTGTTTTTTTTTTTTTGTTGTTGGGTTTTTTTTGCTTTTTTTTTTGCCTTTTTTTTGGTGTGCTTTTGTTTTGTGGGGTTTTTTTTTGTTTTATTTTTGGTTTTGGTTTTGGTTTTTTTTGAGGTCCAGTTCCCAGTGGGATAAAACTGAGGTTTTATTGGTACAAACTGAAGGAAATAAATCAGTTACCTTTGCTTACAGCTCATGACAAATTCCTGTCGTCACCTTACACTTGTAGAAAGATAATTTAAACTAAGACAGAAATTGGTGGGAAATTATTTTTCTCTTGTGGCAATATATCTGTTGTTTTTCAGATGGTGCTATTTGGTTGCCCAAACACAGAGAAAATGAAATAAGAAAGGTCGGTGTGATTGCACTTCCTGAAGGACACCTGTGTTGGGTCCCACTCTGAGACTGACATAAAAGTGATAACGAGGCACCCACAGAAAGTATGAGAAACAGCAATCCAAGTCTGAGCCCTGAGAGTATTCCTGAAGGCACAGGATCATATCTCACACTGTCTTCTTGGCTCTGAGAACATGAGATAGAAGCTTTTGTTGTGAAGGGAGAATGGTGGATATGAAAAAACATGGACAGACAAAAACATCTTTCCTCTGAGGAAGTTCCTAAGTGTGGCCTTTGACTTTAAAGGAAGGTTGGTAAGGAACAGCTGATGTTGAGAGGAGATGGAGAGCTTTGACAAGTTTTGATGTGTTTTGGGTTGAACCTTCCTTGCTTTTTCCCACTGAGGCCAAGTAAATGCCCTTCTCCACGTTTGTCTCCTGTGTCATTCCCTGCGTTGGAGCCTCAAAGGCTTAGGGATGATCAAAGAGCCTGTAGTGAAAACAGCTCGATTTTCCACAGCTTTTGAGTCTGGACTGAGTTCTACTAAAACATAAAAATTCACAGAGGGCCATTTCTCTCAAAGAAGGGAGACAGACTCTTTTTGTTTTCAATGTGTGGACTTTGCAGCTGACTCCAACAGGTGACATTTTCCAGCTCTGAAGGTCTTCAATAAACTCCAGATTCAGTGCCTTGAGATTGAGGTCTCTCCTCCCATACTGTAATTTTTAGATGCAAGGCTGCCTAATTGCACTGTGGGGAACCTTATAAAAAAGCACCTCCTGACAGGGATGCTCTTTAAAATAGGCCATTAGTCTTGTGACAGTGCATCAGGGAATTAATGAGTTTGTTAGTGAGGCAAACCCCACATTGCCTTGCTCAGGCTCTTCCCCTGTGAAACAGAAATTGGTCTGAGGAAATCAGAAAGGAGACACCATGGAATGCATAAACAGGGACACTGGATGGGACAGCAAAGCATCTGGAGTGTTTTCAGCCCTGCATGCAGTCAGTGTCTTTTCCTTTGGCACAAATCTACTGGTGAGTGTGACCCTCTAAATAAAACCCCATGGCCTGAGATTCATTCAGTGGCCATCACAAAGACAGGTCTGAACCTAGAGAGACATTCATTTAGGGAGAGATCCAGCTGCCTATACTTTTAATGCCACTGTGGATTCCTAGAATTATCTGGGATGCCCACACTGGGCTTTTGGAGACTCAGCACTTCCAGAAGTTCAGCAGGAGATGCTCAATTATCTGAAGTGGAACCAAAGACCTCAGCTTAGAGACCTGAATTGATCCTAGAAATGGCACTTGGACATATATAAAATCTCAAAGGAGAATTCAGCCCATCCAAAAATATCTGTAGAAAGTATAAATGTGAGGAGTTTCAAGGAAATCCCACACCTTGTACTTGAATTTGCCTATTATTGCAAATTCTTAACTCAGTCCTCACTTGGGGTACCTAGTACCTTCCAGCCTTAGGCTCTGATCCTGCTGCTGAACTAGTGCATGTGACACCAAACAGGGACCATAAGAGTGCTGTGTAAAGAAAAAAACTAGGGCACATTTGAAATCATCAAAAGGGAAAATAGCAAGAAACGAAGAAACATCACATTCACTTTTAATTGTGTTAATGTAAAAATAAATATTCTAGTATCCAGGAATTTCACCCTGAAATACCGTGATTCAAACTTGCTACAAGACCTCAGGCTTCAATATTCTGTTATATTTTCCTGTCAAATTTTCTTGCTGATGGCTGCAAACACCTAGAAACCCCAGCAGCATCAGCAAAGCACTGTGCTGTCCTCATGCACAAGAGAGTGTGAGAGAAGGTGGCTGGGGATTGTGTTGACTGGACCACAACAGCTCCATTTAACTTCAAAACATGGTCAAGTGCTGTGTCAGCTGCTCTGCACACGGAGAGCTGCACTGCCTGGCAGCTGTGCTCCTGCAAAGGAGGCATGCAAGCAACATCTCTGCCCTGTGATCTGGATGTTTTACTCATGATAATTAGTCCATGGAAAATGTTTCTGCCCTGCCCAGTTCCACGGGTCTGCTGCTGTTTCATGCCCTGCCATGCAGAGGTGTGATAAAAGTTGTTAAAGGAAGAGGGTTTTTTTGACTTACCTCATTGAAATTCCTTGATCTGTTGGTTCTGTTTAAATTCTAGATTTTATTGGATTCACCTTGTGGGGATTCCATTAGATCTACACAAGGAATGGGACACTGAAAAATGCAGAGAGAGGCAGGAGGAGGAGGATCAGCTTTGCAGTTACATTTGACCTGAAGGACTGAGCTAACACATTCGTGTTGGTTTGGGTTTGGGATATTATGAAGTTCTTACATAGGACAGGCTTTTTTGGCTCTTCTTCACAGTGTACATGGTGAGGATATATATATATATATATATATATATTTTAGATAAACACTTAGCCAGAAGGAAGACAACATGTGGTGTAAGGTAAATTATGCAGATAATGTTCTATTATGTGCATAGAGTAAAAAGTACAAGGGACATGAATTTCCCCAGGGAAACACCTCTGAAAGGGGAGGCTGGGACAATACATAAAATAAAATAAAGAGGAGAAGTAAGAAGGAAAAATAAATTTGAAATAGTCAGTTCTAGCAGATTTTGCTTGAAGGAGACAGAAGACTGAATGAGCAAAACATTGTACTGGAGGCAATTCCTTCCAAAGAAAGGACTTTGTGCTGACTGTCACTTATCCAGGTCACTGCTCCAGCATTTTGACCCTGCAGGTATTTATGAATCTTGGAATGAGAGACTGGAAAGTGTAAAAAGAATCTATTTGGAAAACAAGTTGGAGCATCTCTTCCCTCCAGACTTTGCCTTTGTTCCAAGGTGGGGAATGCAGTGATTTTTCAGTAGTTCTGGTCTATGCTATATGGTCTGCTGAAGTCTGGCTGGAGCAATTCCTGTGGATTGTGTGGCAATGCAAGATCAGATAGAGCAGAGAAAGCAGCCCCTGGGCTGAGACAGGTACAAAGCACTGCTGAGGGTGGAGTAATAATTGTATTTGAGCAGCAGAATACAGGGAGAGTCTCAGTGGGCAGTAACACTTCATTTCATCAGCAACAGCAAAAGGAGGCTTCTCTGCTGTCTCTGTTGTTTCACTTTCCAGAGCAGTGCCTGGTGGCAGCAGGTCTCAAAGCTGGTGTTTGGATCAGCCCTGGTCCTGCCTGCACTGCAGCTGCAGTCCTGAGAGGTGTGTGTGTATCCTCCTGGAACAGGCTGAACTGTGCTCAGGGAAAAAAATGAGAGAATGAAATAGGCTGGGGGCTTTCCAGCCTTTGTGATAGGTCCATAAGGTGTTAATCTCCTCCTGATTTTCCTCAGCGTGTTCAGCCTCGAACTCTCTGACCTGGCTTTTGAGATTTTGGGATACAGGATTTCTCAGGATATGCTGCAGCCACTGACAGAAATATAATTGTCTCTTCCCATGTGACTGCCAACACAGGCTTCACTGCAGATAAAAGAACAGGAAAACAATTCTAAGTGCTGGAACCCTGTGGCTCTGCCTTCACACGACTGTTTGGGGTGACCCCAGTGCTGTGTATTGACCTCCTGCAAGCAGCTGCTGGAAGAATCACAACCATTCCCTGAGCTCGCAGGTACAGTCTCACATTAAGAAAATAAGCTTATCAGTCTTTTGCATTTGTGTTGACACCTGCAGGTTCAGAGACTTTTTTGTTTGTTTTCCCTCTTCTCCTCAGTGTATAATTGGCCAGATTGCATTTACTTTTTCTCTCTCTTGCACTAATCACAACTGCAGACTGGAGTAATTTGCTGATGCTGTACAAGGAATTGTCTCTCCTGGAGACCTGGCTGGTGTGATCAGAACTCACATATGGTACCAGAACAAAGGGCCCTTCAGGCAAGTGGTTCTGTTTATTTTGGCTCAGATCAATGTTGCTCCCCTCTCCCCGTGTCTTCTCCTCCCTGTGTGCTGTGCACATCTTTTTTCCTCTGCCTTTGGAGCTGCTGGCTCCTTGCTGTCAGATCTGGGGTGGCCTGGTTTGTGCAGCATCAGCACCACAGATTTTTGGGATGTGGGAGGAAAGTGTCCAACATGCTGCTTGTAGTTAGTATGCTGTGATGCCTTGTTTCCCTTTTCCCCTACTTCCTTTTCACAGCTTGGAGGCCAAGCAAAGAAACAAGTCCAAGGCTTCCTCTCTGCTGCCTGTCCTTTTCTGGTTAAAAGTTGTGAGTTGTTTCATGTGGACTCTTGTTTTTCATAGACACTGTTGGTTCCACCAACTACAAATGAGTCAAATCCTAATAGCAGTTATTGGCCTTGATTTATTCCCTATTTCCTTTGTAACATTTGCTGGCAAAGGTGCTGCTGTCCTGATGAATTTTGTTGGTCTAATTTTTGATAGCACACTTACAGCTAAGGCTGACAGCCTGTTCAAAACAGTGCCATCTCTGCATTTAATACTTCTTTTCCCCCAGCTCTCGTTTCAGCTAAGTATTAAGCATCACTCACAATGTTGCAAAAATCAGTTGCAGTTTGCAGTATTATGAGGAAGAAAAATCACAGGAAATAATGGATGAAAAGGTAAGTACTGAACATCAGCATCTTTGGTGGTTGTGTACTGATAAAGGATAAAATAACTGCTGTCTCCTATCCTCCTCCTGAGGCTTTCCCTTCTCGACAAAGGGGCAGATATATAATGGTTAATGTCTCTCTTGCATCAGTATCCTATCTGTGGGCTCACAGATTTCTTGTATTTCTGCTGCTATTTACAAATAAAGGGTTTCCAGGTTTTATTCTTGGCCTTTCCTGTATTGTGTGTAAATGTCTCTTCTTCTGTCATTTAGCAGTGCTTTAGAAAACAGCTGGTCCCCCCAGGGTAAACCTTTAAACAATGTCCTACTCTGACAAAATTCTGCTTCATCAGCAAACCATGTCATGCATATTTCTCTCATTGTTTTGCAAATTGCTGTTACAAAGAGATTTTGCATTTAAACGGGGTCTCTCTGACCTAAGAGATAGTAAAAATTACATTAGAGATGCCATAGTAACTTGTCACTCTGACCTGCCCTAAATAGCTGGACTTATTTCACTTGGATAAATCATTTATTTATAATGACCTATTATGTCATCAGAATTCTGCAGCAGAGATGCTTCAGCTCCAGCTTACATGAATATTCTTTTGAAGGGCTAATCAGAAGAGATATACCATCAGGATTATGTGCTTTAAAAATACAGTTCTAGACAGCACTGCCCAAACTGGGAAATAATGATTAATCTGTTCTGATTACTGTGATCATATAGATCCTCACTGCTCACCCGTTCTCCATGATCTCAGTTAGAAAGAGCTCTAATTTTTAGTTCCTTTTTTCCCTAGAGCTGCATTTCCATGACCAAATCTGCAATTAGAGCCCAGTGCTTCCAGACTTCCTTTGATAACTTGAGACAACAGCATGGTGCAAAATTTTCTCTCTCCCTCTCCCTTTTAACAGACTTTAGTGCCTCTTTGTCTGTTAGGAGCATCTCTGTCTGCTTTGGATATGTACATGGAGCTTCCTGAACCTCAGAACTCCCTTTGTGCAATTCTGCTAATGAAAAGCCAGCCACAGAAGATACTTTGTCCTTGTAAATCCACGGCACAGGGAGGATATTCCTGTATTGCTTCCTGCCTGCTGTCACTGAGGCCACTGTTCTGGCACAGAGCGAGCCATGAACAGCTGCAGAAATCCAGGGATTGCTTCCTGGAGGGATGAATGTGGGAATAAGTGTCAGGAAAAGGAAATTGCCAGTCATGTTCTCTGTCCTGGCCATGTGCTTGTGGGAAAGGGTTGGCAGGTGGCTCCTATTCCTTCCATGGAGGATGGGAGTAGCTTCTTTCATTTTATCTGCTAAATGCCTGCCTCAACAAAACTGTCACAAAATATTTTCACATGTGATTATTGACCTCAGCCCCAGCTCAGGTCTGGTCTTTATGTCACACCAGTCCTTCTGCTACTTTTGAGGACTTTCTCCAGAAACTACATCGAGAAACCATTTCTGCTCCTCTTGTGAGGAAGCAAAGACAGTGCCCCACAAATCATTGGGAAATGACCATCCCCCCTGGCCCTGACCATGCCCTGTGTCCATTGTGCACCCAAACACTTCTGAAAACATTCATATAATGTAGAGAAATCATGAATGCCAGGGAATATTCGTGACCTGAGAGGTGGTGTGTAAATGTGTGAATATTTTATTGTGTGGGGCACTCACTTGGTAAATTTCTGTGGGCAAACTGGTCTTCAAGGAGCAGTGAAAAGCCAGCAGGTTATTGCAGGTGTGCTGGGGAGGATGGAGGTGATTGCCCATCACTAGCTGCTCTGAGTGGGAAGCTGGGCCAGGGGGGACAGCACTTGCACCGTGCCTGTGGGCCCCTGCAAAGATTGCTTTTAAAAGCTCTGTCTTCACACCTTTACAGTCCAAATAAAGTGGAGAAATAAATCACTGTGCACAGTTGTCATTTTTCCCCTCTAAGTACCAGCCAATGTGTTTAAATATAGCTAAACCACTGTATTTCCTCAGAATAAACACTCAGATACTCAAAGTAAATTGTTAGGTCCTGGTATCAAAGGAATGATTTATAACCCAATTATATTGGAAATTTTATTCTCTATTGTTTAACTGATAGGTTATGGGGTCAATTAGGTGTTTTACTCCTGGAGAAACATATCCTCATTGCACCATAAAGTGTTTGAATTTAGCACACTGGGATTTGCTCTCTCCATCTTGTAAAACACATCCAGTTTGTGGAAAAACTTTGGGAATCATTCTGCCAAGGGCCAGGTCTATAATTTTTGTAGCATTTTGTCTCTGATTACTGCTCAGGCATTGGCAGGAATGCAGAGAGTTCCTTTCTGGTGAATAATCTTCACCATCTTCTGTTTTCTCATCAGACTTGCAGTGTATAGAAGATGTTCAGGTGCAGCTGAGTTTGTAGGGTCACTGGGGAATGGATATTTTTGAGCTTTCAGAGGAGGCTGACAGCATCAGTAATGGTCTTCAGCAGACACCTGGTGAAGAATAAGAATAGAAGAAACTTGTTTAATGTTCCTCCATAACGTTTTTACCCTCCAAGCACAATCAGTTCAAGATTTCTTAAGATTAATGTGATTCTCAGTAAGCTGCCCTGTGTTCTTCTTGTAACTGCTTGTCCATTCTGCCCTTGAACATCCACAATTGTAAAACCACTGTGGAAAAGACACATTGCTTCTAGAACAAAAGCTATTATCCCCTACAATGGTACAAACACACACTTATTCTAAAGCATTTAGTTGAGTAATTTTTTATCAGTGAAATCTGAACAAGAGAAAGGTTTGACCAAGTTAGTGAACGTAAAAGAGCAAGTTCAGGGGGAACTGGTTTATGATTATGCTCCTTAAATCTTGCATTATTTTAGCAATGCAAATTCAATGGTGCATTTTAATTTCCTTGTTAATAGGAACTTTTCCAGTCCTGCATGTTATCAACGTCAGTGTAAACCAGAAAGGGAATCCAGCCCAAGGGTTTTGTACCATCCTCTATTTCCTCCTCCTTTTTCTTTTTGCAAATTAGAGTGACAATGTAATAATCTTGAATAACATTATACTTTTCTATTCCTATAAACTACAGTCATGTTCTCTAGCCATCTAGGGATATCAAATCTAAAGGAGAAGTAAAATCCAAGCCCAGTCACATTTCTACAGTGACACCCGAGGCAGATGATGGTTTTGGTATTCTCATGCCCACATTTTTCATTTCCTGGCCGTGGCTCTTGGCATCCTGGAGTTGTTTGTAGTAAATGGTGTTCACTGAGCAAGCCTGTCCCTCAAAATGCCTGACTCTTCTTGTTGCTTCTCTCCCCACATCTCGATTATCTAACACATTAATACAACAAGCACTGCAATAATTAGGGCACCATATGGCACTCACAATTACAGAGCACTTCCAGCATTGGTGGATTGGGTGAGTAGTCAGGAAGAATAAAATAAGCAAGGCTGTTGGTGTGAGCAGAAGATGACTAAATCAGTGTACTCACATGGCAGAGAAGCACTGAGTAAGTTATGTGTGTGTACAAGCTGGACTTGGGGAATTTTTTAGTTTTGTTCTCATCCACGATGAAAAGGCACCCTGGGTTAGAGGGGTGCTCTGAACTGCTGCAGAGAGATAAGTGCCCTTCATGGCACATCTCTCTGAAGATGATTTTTATTATACTTGGCTTCCCTGAGGTCGGTGAGCTCTCTAATATTTCCCTGCCTGGGATTGTATTGCCATTTACCAGTTATAATGGGTATTTAGTGTTTTCAATTATTTGCTACTTCACTGAGAGCACAACAGTCATTGGAGCCATTGTGGGATTCTTAGTTAATCCTCTAAATAATAAAAGGAATTAGGGAGCTCGTATAAGCTGTGAGATTTTCCTGGCCTGGCTGTCAGCTGGGAATGTGAGCAGATCATGCCCAGGAGCCATCATAGTCACTCTAACAAAAGCTTTGGGGCACATGCAAAAATACAGATTGTGGAGTATTGTTGGGTTTTATCTCTGGAGAAATGTTATAGCTGAGCTTGAAGAAGTCTTGTGGTGATGTAAAATGCATGTCCTTTATGGATGGTTGCTCATATGAGCAGAGTGTCAAGAGTTTTGGTGTAGAAAACCCCATTCAGTATTTTCTCCCTGCTAAAACATGTTCTTCCAACTGAAACACTTCAGCTGCTTGGATGAAGATTGTCTTTCCAACTAAATCACTCTTTTCATATTTGCACTAAACATTTTCTAACAACGTGGAATAGACATGATGGATGCCACAGAAGGAAGGACAGTTCCCAGGGAAGGTTAGTGGGTGGCCTCCCAGGATGTCACCTTCTCCTCAAGAAGCCCCAGGACATCCTTTTCTTTGTTTCTACACAGCAGATGCAAAGCAACCAACTCCTCTTTTTCCTGAGGACAAATCGCTTCCAAGTACATCTGGATGAGCATGAAGAATGAGAATACGAATACAGACAATTATGATGGAGTAGAGGCCTTGTAAATTTATACCCAAACTTACCCCCTGGTAACTCATTCATCTGCGTGTCTTGACAGAATGCATGAGAAATAGTGGGACAATAAAGGCTTTTGTTATGCTGAAAGATGTTAATAGCTGGCCTCAGGGTGAGCTGGGTTTCCAAGACAATCACAGATAACACAGACAACACAGCAAAACTCAGGAGAATGAAACCGAAGCCTTTATTTTGTAGTGTAGGGAGACTGAGGCTATGTCAGAGTGGGGGTTGTCTAAAGGTACAGATTTTATAGGATCTTATTTTTATGGAGAAGTACATTCTTGGACGGCAGGGTAGCTGAACTGCTCATTACACATATGGAAATATCCAGAAAAACATCATTATAGACTGCTGTGCCCCAGCGGGTGAGGGTCTAGGGAGGTGTCAGGGGGCACTGGGAATGGGCCCTTGTGCCCCTCCAGCCTCTGCCCCACTCCAGCACCACGCTGGGAACAAAAGGAGATGATCAGCAAAGAAATACCCCAGGGAACAGCTCTGACAGTCTTTGGATGGTTAGAGATGTTTCAGAAAAAACTTTCTTATAATTCAGTATTTCAGGAAGGGAGGTTATAATGCAGATCTGTCCTCACCACTGGTACACAGTGAAGCTCCTTCTCTCATCTCCTTTCTGTCTCTTTTCACTGTTGTCTCTACACAAGCTGCTCTCAGTGTAAGGGATGTGGATGTTTGCTTATAGTTCATGAGTCTAAATCTGGACTGGCTTGGTTCTGTCTGAAAATAGTGTCCTTTCCAAGGTGATGCTTTTGTGAAAAGACTCAGGAATAAACACCTGGAATAGATCTACTCCTATGTATTTAGACAAACATACACAGGTGTTTTGGGTGGATTCCCCTGGCCTAAATGTAATGCCTGAAAGTTGGCTTCTGGTCTAAACAAGAGTATAGAATTGCTCTGTAGCTGGTAGGACTAAAATGACACTTTCAGAAATGATCCCACTTCTCTTGGACAACCATCTTAGGATGAGACAAATGGTGCTTGGAGGTGTCTCTCTCTCCAATGACTGCAATAGAAACCAAGAATTCCTGCAGGTCAGCTGCCCACACTCAGCTGAGAAGAAACCAACCCAGAGTTCAGCAGCACTGGCAGGTTTGCTCCATGCACCCCTGTATACTTGATAAAAAAACCTTTCAAGAGCCTTCACCATAGCTGCAAAGCACAAACCCACAGCTGTTCTCTGCCAGAGGAAGAAAGCAAGAATATCCTAAAGGGAAATGCACAGAGGATCCTAGGAAGTATTTACTTTTACCTCAGTTTGGACATGTGACTGGTAACAAAATGACAGGTGAGCAAGCAAGAAACCTGAACTTTTTGAGGCAATGCCAGTTGTTGTAGATGAGAGCCATTGATGTGATGGGACAAACTGGAACTTTGATGGGATGAACACACTCCAGACGTGCCAGCCCCAAAAGTTAAACAAGTGACTAACAAATGTGAAACAGAGCACATTTTGCTCTTGGTAGCCATAATAAAAGTAGAGCCATTTATTTATTTTAGTTTTCATCTCCTTCTTGCTCTTCTGTCCTCAAAAGAGATAGTTTGGATCAAGTCACTTAAGTTCACACTGAAACAAAATGTACCTTTGTGATTGATATCTACAAAAACTCAGAGTGACAAGGTAATAAAACTGTAAAGGTTTGGGTTCCTTCAGGGAAATCCAGTTGCACTCACTTTGCTGTGAGAATAATGGTGTGTCTATTTTGTGGTCATAGAGTTAATGCATTTGATGCAGGTAGGATGATTTGCAAGTCATAGGGACCTCTTTGGAAGGAAACATTAAGTAAAGCTTTTTAAAAATCACTGTTTCTTAAATATATGCACATGGCACACCATTACAGACTAAGTGTCTGTAAAATGTTGATGCTCTGTAACCCCCAATTATGTCTGAGAGAAAACAAACCATTCCATGGCTCCTGGTGAGCTGCTGGGGCTCAGCTGGTGCTGCTTTGGGAGAGGATGGGTTCACATTTTTGAACGAAGCAGTGGTGAAGCTGGATAAACACAGATGTACTGAGGGTTGATGTTTCAAATCAGGGGGAAGATTTCAGGAAATTCGCTGAATGTTCCTTGTGCTTCAGTTCACCCAGAGGGACAGCTTAAGCAAGCAGGAGCAGTCACACTGAGAAACAGATCCAGCTTTTGGAGCAAGCAAAGGACAGCAAGATGATGCAAGGCAGAGAACATCCAATGGGTGATGAAGAGTTGCTTTCAGGATGGTCGAGTGTGCCACGTTTAGTCACGAGTGGGCTCTTCCCCTTGCTGAGCAAAGTGAGCATTAGTGCTGCCATGTCCTGCCATCCAAAGGAGGAGGCATTACAATGCTCACTCATCTCAAACTGCAAGTGTGAGACGCATTGCACAATCCGTGGCTCGGGTTGCTGAATATGCAGCACCTTCCAGTGTGCAGTGAAGTGCTGTCATGTCCCCCTTGTGGGCTGAGGGAGGGGAGATCCCTGTGGCAAAACTGGGGTCCCTTAGTTCATTCTCATCCTGAACCTTCCTTTCCCCCTTCCCTGAGCTGTCAGATCTGAGGTAATGATGACTTTTCACTGGCTTTAGGATATACAGGATATATTTCTGTAAGAGAATCATGGTTGGAGCTGCAGAAGGAGGGGAGAAGGGTCAGATGTGTGGAACCCACTGAGGAGAGGCTGACACACACAGAGAGGCTGAAGAACTTAATATTGTAAACAACCGTGATGAGATTGCTCTTACCTGTCTCCAGGTATCTAATCCTCTGTCCTGATTCAGATTTTTACATTAGGTTAAGATGAATCATAGTCTGAGCACACCCCTCTCTCCCCACTGGCTGCAGTCAGTGTCTAGAGCAGATGAAGTTGTCTGAGCTGGAGCTCTCTGTCTGCTGAGCTGGATCTGGCCCCATATGAGGGAGAGTAAATTTGCCTGTGCAAATCCCAGTTTGAGCATTGGGATATTGCTTTTTCTTTCAGTGCAACTTGCCTGTACAGCCATTTCTACACTCCCAGCAGACTAATTATTACAAAAATTCTCTGTCATTGCTTTGCAACGGTCCACAGCTTAACTAATTTAAAAATGCAAATGAATGCTAAATTGCAGTTGAATCTGAACCATCTCCTTCTCCCTCTCTCTCCCCTCCTTTCTATTTTTCTTCTCTGCTGGGAAAAGAAAGATACAGCAGACATTAAATGCTGATGGTGGAAATCAATCTTTCAGATTTGAGGTAATTTTAAATTAGGTCCCAGTGCCAGGGATAGTGACATCACCAGAGTTGCTTGATTGATCCATGATTTGAGGAGAAACAGCTTGGACTCGATCCTCCCTTTGTCCTTACAGAGAGAAATGAATGTTGCAGTCTTCAGCTCTTTTCCTGGGGAAGCTTTCATGCTGAAATGGTCTCAGTTAGGGAGAGGCATTCAGGGAGAGCAGGAGCAAATGCCTGAGCTCAGACACGTCTCCTTGTGCTGCCATGGTCCTCGGGCATTAGGCTGGGGCTCTGTGCTTGTGCATAATCAGCTGGAGAGTTGTGACCCTGTAGCATCTCTAACCAGCTGGCTGACACTGAGTGAAGCTGTGGGCACCTTCAGACTCTGTAAGATCAGTCCAGATTGTCTCATCCCTGTCCCCTCCTTTCCCTACTGCTGACATCAACTCTTCTCTGAGACAGTAACTTCTGTAAGGAAGAGTCTATAGCTGCCCGCTGGAGAGGGGCTTGGACAAGGTCTAGCACCATGGTTTGTGGTTTTTAGCTGCAGGATCACACACACAGCCTGAACAGCCATTCACAGACAGTCGTGTTGCCTTCATAATGCCAGCACTGCACTGTGACACCAGCACTGGCATGGAATACTCAGGAATGGAACTCGTGAGCATCGAGAGTCAGTGACGGGCTCAGAGTTAGGTATTGGGATTGCATCCCTCCATCCATGCAGCAGAGTCTGGTAATCCAAGCCTCACCACTCTTGGCTGCAGATCCATATGCCTGTAGCTGAGTTAGGTATCCAGACAAGAATATCCAAAACAAAACTCCTCAGTGCTTCAGGGCTGAGGATAACAGACCTTCTTAACCATTCATCCTCTGCTCATATACTGATGATAGTCTTTGTGATAAATGACATCTTGCTGAGCAAAATATAGAAAATTACAGGAATCACCCCAGAGGGCAGCTGCTGGCAGCTGTGTACACAGGACTATATTGCTGTTCATGAAGCATTTTTCCTATATTGCAAATTGATGCAGAGATGAAATTCCATGAGTGTTTATTGACATTCACATACAGCAGACACATTTCTAAATGGAACGTGTGGAGATGATTAAAATCCCAGCCCCAGTTCCTCATTGTGTCCATTGGTTTTGTAAAATCCCATATTGTCTGCTGGGCTGATGTGTGGCGGGAGGTAAACATGGCTCTTTGGAGCTGTGAACCCTTTTGTTGCCCCAAAGCAGATGCTAGACGTACACACCCCTCACAGACACACACAGCTCTCCTCCCAGGTCCCAGACCAGTAAAGCATGTGAGAGAGACTGGTTTTCAATTAGAATTCAAATGTCACAATGATAGAGTCTTCCTAATCCTTTAACAAAAGTGTGCATGGCTAAATCAAACTTTAGTGCCTCAGGCTCTGGGTAGTTTTGTTGACCATCAGCTTAGTGCCAATCTCCTGGGATATTTTCATGGATTCAGAACATGCAGAGGGTGCTTCCAGCCCTTGCTCTTGGCTGTCAGGCAGATGTAGATGTTGAATTCCCATATGTGACCTCTTGATAATCTCATGTGAGGAAGAGGAGCCCTTTGCCTTCTGCTCCATGCAGAAGAGCTTTAAGTGTCTCAGCCTCAGTCTCAGCAGTCTCAGGGTACAAATGTGTCTGTGAGGAAGCACAGGTAGTCTTCTGTGTGGATTGACTGCATTCAAAGAGGGAGGAAGGGAGAAAGAGGAACAAGAAGGAATGTTTCCTGCCTTTTCCCTGAGGGTGTTTCTTCCTCTACCCTGGGTTCCCCCAGGGGCTGTCCTGGAGCTGGCAGTGCCAGCCCAAGGTTTGCAGGCTCCCTGTTCATGGCAGCCCATGCTCACAGAGATTTCTCTACTGGAGATTTGCTTTAGTGCTGCTCTGTTATCCTGAGCTCCCAGGGGAGAGCAGAAGTCACTGTTGGGTAGCCTGGGTCTCTCTAGAAACAGGCTGGCAGCTTCTGTGATCTAAGCAAGAACCTTCTCGAGGTTTCTCTGTGTGTGCCCATTAAAGCCCTCAGGGGATCCCCAGCACACGGTGAAGGATGGCTGCAGAATTTTCCCGGCACTTCTCCAGCCTCATGCCCAGAGGGAAGGCCACAGAGGAGCTTTTATGCAGACTAGAACTGCAGGAGTCCTAATGGCCTGTCATGCTGGCTCTACTAGAGATTTGCATTATTGGTGATGCTTTTGTAGGAGCTTTATAGCCAGACATATGACAGCCTTAATTTTGGATGTGTGTACAAGGCCAAATCCTCATCTTGGTGACACCAGTGCAAAACTGAAATTTATTATTATTTAAATTTCAGAGTAAGCTCTAGGCTTGCTTTGGGAACAGGATCTGACCAAAGACCACCTGTGCAGTGGGATAAGGAAAACCTGGTCAGCCACAGCTCCTCTGGGCACAGAGTGCTGCAGATCTGTGTTTGTCCTTCACGTGTGCTCTGAATCAACCCCTTCAGTATAAAAGCTCATGTCCCTCCTGCCTCAGAGTGTGTTTGGGGGAGGAAGACTAAAACTGGGTCTCCTCTGTGGGCATATTTCAGAATCCTATACATATGTGTGTGCAAACACACACACAGAGAAATATGTGTATGCATTTATGTATTTTTATGTTTCTGTATCACCTGGGGGTATATTTTTCCCTATGGTTCTCTGCTAGTAGGCACCAAAGCAAATCTAAGATTAATTCCATTTAATTTTAGTGATAAAGAACATTGCAGTCACAAGAGGTTTGCCATCAATGTTGGAGGACATTAAGTATTTGGGTTTTTTTTTTTAGTTGCAAGATAATAATGTTCTGGTGTAAATGTTTTATAATTATCTCATGAATTATTCATGGATAACTTGTTAACCCAGCATTTTATGGGATATGGTCTCTGGAGTGCAAGGAGAAATTTAAAGATAAATAAATGTGAAGACAGGACCAGCTGCAACAATAAAAATGCATTGAGGACTCTGATTTACTTTCTGTCTGCACTGAAGGGTGGTTTCATTCTTTTATTTATATTTTTGTGGTGATGAGCCACAGAACCTGAGTAAGTGGATGAGGTTATTTTCTATATATAGAGAAAGAAAAGAAAAACTGGGAAATAAATCAAACTCTTTTCACTGTTTTTAATCTGAAAGTGGTGCTTGAATTATTTCACCTATTGTTCTGCAGCTCAGAGGTTCCATTATTGTTGATACCGTCTCCATCTGGTGAAACATTAATGAAGAATGGAAACCAGCATGTATTTTTCTTTATGCATATTACTGGGCCTTTTTTCTGTCTTCACCTTTCCTTCTACTTCCCCTTCTTCTCTCTTCTTTATTCTCATTTCAGTTATTTAATAATTTCTTTTTAAGAATTATTTTTCTCTCTTTCCTTTTCCATTCTTCTCTCTGATCCTCTGGGATTGTCTTTTTCTCTTCACTTTCCTCTGATTAATTCACTGTGTCTCACCTGTTAATGTTTTTAATTGTCTGCAACTCCCTCTTTGCTCTCTTTGTTGCTCACAGGATCTTTGTGGTATCTGCTGAAGTCCATGAGCCTTGACCCCAACCTTCTGAAGAAAGAATCAGACCTGGAGAAAAGTTCCTGCAATTCAAAGAAACCAGGTGGCAACTTCTGGAAGAAGAATGTTGAATCTTACACCTGGACTTGCAGCCTGAACGTCCATCAGGCCTCGATAACCAAAATGCACCAAGAAGACCTGCAATAACTGCATTGCCATATGCCAGAGGTCAATGGACAAAATACCCTGCCAGGGCCTGAGCAGGCTCCCAGCTTGCCAGACATCCATGAATCCAAATGGAAAAGAGAATATGGCAAGTGACACTTAATCCCAATGTGAGCAAAGGCTGTCCTTGTACCCAGAGAAACAACTGACAGCTAATTCAGGACTGAGACCTCCAGGGATTTCTGCAGGAGCAAAGTCTCCTCTGTGGAAGATTAAAACTTGGTGCAAACTCCAAGGTCACCTCTATATAAGCAGTGGGAACAGGATAAACCTTGGGATCACCTGAGCTCTCTGGCATCCAGCTGCTTAGCAGTGTTGAAGTTTATTGCACTGGCGATTCCACAAAGAGTTTTTATCCATCAGGAGCTCTGGATTCTGCAGAGTCTGATGGATATTCTTAAAAATTTTGGCGTGGTAGTTTGGAGGGTAGCTGGCAAAGCATGAACCAGCAAGACATTGTAGAAAGATGAATTCACAAGCTGAAATTTTTAGAGATGGTATTTGAGAATGAAAGAGTGATTCCACCATCCTGCACCATTCATTTATTTAAATTTAAGCTATAAAGTGGACAGCAGAGGAAAGTCAAAACTTGTACTGATGATTTTTCTTTCTCTTCCTCCACTGCCCCTGATCTTTTATTTATTAAACTACTCTGGGTGCACCTTTCAAATGATTTTTTTTTGCTTGCTGTTTATTATATCTTCATCAACCTTGAAATGGCAGCTGCAGGCAGCTTGATAAATGGATCAAAAAGCTGCTTCTGCCAGAGTCAAACTAACAAAAATCCCTCAGTATTCGTAAGCCTTTTTGTTTTAGCATTTCTAAAACAAGCACTATTTCCCTCAAACCATCACTGAAGAGTGATGCACCAGTACCCTGAGTGTTTCAACAAAGGGATTTTTTTATCCAGTGATGCCCAGGGCAGAAGTTCCTCACTGGGTCACGAACAGGACTCAGCCCGCAGCTCTGGAGAGCAAGGGCAGAGAAAGACAGAGAGAGAGAGATGTGGTCTTAGGAAGGCTGAGAAAATCCTGACTCCAAAATGTGCTGGGCAGATCAATGGAGTAAATGAGGCAAAATGTATGGATTTGGGTCCTGCTCACAGAGACTTGCAGCTCTCCTGCTTCCATACAGCTATTTTTTACCCAGATACTTTCTGAACTCTTCCTTTCCTCCCAATCCTTCTTTAAATATGAGCAGCTCAATATATCCCTGGTTCAAACCTTTTGTCCCTAGCACACTTATATTCCACAGTTGGTCCAGCCTGGCAGTAAACAAGGGTTTAGCTACTGTGGCTTATTGACAGTGGTAAATGGTTCAGCCCCATCTGTGAAGGTATAAAATATCCACAAGAAAATAAATACCCATAAGAAGGTGGTAAGGAACCATCCAGGTGAAAACCTCTCATGTCATCTGCTGAAGCTTACAGCACAAATATTGCAACAAAGGAAGTGGGAGGGGGGTAAATCCACCACCACCAAAAAAAAAAGAAACCAAAAGGGAATAAAAACGTGTGGTTTGTGAGAGGAAGGAAGAGCTCTAGTGGTGAATACTGCAGGCAGAGTGACAGAGGAGTGTCTCTGTTCCTCACTAAGGTTGTTTCAGCTCTGCATGCAAAGGTGATGAATATCCAAGGATGTGAACCTCCCCTGGGCCTGAGCTCACAGTGTGGAATTTGCCACTGTGGGCCCCACAGGCAGCAGTGCACCCCACTCCCCTGACACAGCTTCCAGCACCCAGAGAGGTGGCAGCGCTGCAAGGACACCCGATGGGCTGTGCCAAAGTTAATAATCTTCTTGTCTCTGTCCTTACCCATTGCCTGCCTGGGTTCTGACTGTCCCTGACTGTCTCTGGCTGTGTCACTGAGGGGCTGCCAAGGTCCTGGTTGCTTAGGGACACATCTTCCCAGCAGTGATTCCAGTGCCATATCCACGCTGTGGGTTTCCTCTCCTGAATACGGAGAGCCACCATCACTGAGTTATTGCAGTGACATTACCTTGTCTCCTTTTCCCTGTGTGCTCCAGTCCCTCTTCAGAGCTGCCTGGCTTCAGGAAGAGCTCTGCTGTTCCCTGAGGCAGGAGCTGAGTGTGGGACAGAGGGATGGATGCTGCTTTTCACTCCCTGGAAAGATGTGACATGCCCAAGGCCATGCAGACAGGAATGCTAATGGGAACAAGAGGTAAGAGAACAGAAAGTACCTGGATCCTCGTGATTCTATGGTTATTTAGAATGTATAATTGCAGTTTGTTTAACACCAAAGGATAACTGATCATTCACAGGAAAGAAGCCAGTGGTGGAGATCAATATCTCTATTGCTGTGCTAGAAAAATACCAGACAAGGAATAGCTCTTTAATTGTTACAGCAGAGCAGAAGTCTGTGCTTAAGGCTGTTTGTAGCAGGGGCCAGCAGAGGGTTTGTGCAATGCTGGCTCTCATTTCAGACTTGAGATTCAGTGAATGAGTGTGGCTGATGTGCCCTGCGCTCCAGATGTGGCCTGGCTGGAGACAGGGAACAGCTCTGCCATCCTTGAGCTAAAGAGAAAAATAAAGTCACCATGAACGTAAAATAAGGAAAATATATGGGAAAGTAACTTGAGTATATCTCAACTCAGCATTTCAGTCTCCATTTTCTACTCAGACCATACTGATGAATATTTTTTTTGTACAGGCATAAGAGTTACCAGGAGCTGACTTTACTTGGCACAGCCAGAGCTGGGTTTGCAGTGGCACCTGTGGGATCCTGTAGTAGAAGCACAGATATTCTGCTTTACCAAAATGTTTAGCTGAAAGTTTTTGTTTCCAATTAAATATTTGTTGAGCCCTTCTTGGAGGGGCTTATGGAAGGAGTAGGAGGAAGTGGCTCTTCGGGATTCTGTGTAGGAATTCTTTATTATCGGCACTGACAAGGAATATGGCTCAGAGTTAACTGTATCTGAGTTTGTATTTGTTTTGGTCATGAATCAATATCCTGATTTCTCATCCAGAACCTACAACTTGTATATCATTATTCTGCCATGCCCTGTGAAACAAAGGACTGAGAATTGTCCCAAAAGAGGAGTATTTTCCAAGTGTGTTTGGATGAGGTGGCCAAGCCTGGCTCACCATCTGTGCTAGCACTGGCTGGGACCGAGGAGCAGCCTGGCTTTCTGTGAGCCTGTGCTGACTGAACACACCTGAATCTTCTGCTGAGCTCATCCAGCAACAGACCACTAAATAGTTTTTGAGACAAAAAGAAATGGAAGCATGAAGAATCTGTGCATCAGAAATCAACACCGGGGGAGCTGGATCAGGTTTTCTCTTGGGGTGTCCTGTGTGCCACACAGGAGCCAGGGCACCCCAGTGCTCAGTCCCACAGATTTCCATGGCACAAGACTGACCTCCAGTGGCACTGCCAGAGTGGTTGGGCTGTAAATCTGGGGAAGATGTGAACAAATGCTCTTTAGAGGCCACACATTCAGTTTTTTCAGGGCAGATATTTGCTCCTTGCCTTCTTCAGATCTTTCCAGCATAAAACACAGACGTTGGGGACAGTCTCCTGCTGAGCTGGTAAATGTGATGTGGTTCAACTGAGGTGGGAAATTCTGAAAATGCTCTCATGAAATAGGAAGGAAATATCCTACCTATGGCTTCTCTCCCTGCAGACCAAAGTGATGAGACAGAAAGGGGCAAAAGAGAAAGGGAAGAACCTGAAACTTTTGGGCCAGGGTGAATCTCATTCTGTGAATGAAATTCTGCTGCCTGTGTTTGAGGTCCTTAACCCCAGAATACTGCATGATTTTCAGCTCTACCTCTGCAGGGTGAGGGGGTAAACTCATCACAATTTAACCTGTGGTTCTACTTTCCAGAGTGGCAAGCTGCTGGGAGGAAATGCTCACCTAAATGAAGAGGAACCACCTGCACCAACACTCAGGCTTTCCTTCCTTTCCAGAAACCATACCATTCTAATGGGAGAATTCCTGCTCTCTGATTCCTCTAAAACTGACACAGAGCCTTCCCCTTTTTTTATTGCTGGTGGGAGTTTGGTTCCCCTATGTCTTTGTAGAGGGTTTCCTTGTGTTTCATGTGCCCTCAGCACAGTTCTGGTGGTGGCTCTCTCTGCCAGCACTTTCCTCATCGTGTGAACACAGATCTCTCCTCATTCTCAGTGCAGCACCCAGCTACCAGTGAGGAGTCACTTGGTGGATTTAGGAAGAGATCCTGGCTGTGTGACAGCTACTAGACCTGCAATAGAAGGAAGAAGATATTTCCTCTGCCAGTGGAGAGCTGTGAATGGTAAGACACAGCAATGCAGCAATGTTTATTTACCTGTGGGAAGGTGAGGAACCCATCACCTGCTAGAGATAAGCCCTGATCCTGATTTCCAAAGGAAACCTGGCATCACAGAGTAAGGACAAGATACGGTATGAGGGGCTGTCCTGGATCTAGTTCAGTTGTTGTGTTTTTATCTCTGAGGGGATTTTCAAGGAGAGAACTGCCATTGGTGTATGACTTTTGGGCACCCAGAGCTGCATTAACCAAGAGAGATTTTTGACCTCTCCAATCAGAGGTCATCCTGGATCGAGTGCATCTGATATTCAGACTCAATAAGGCACAGATTTAGCTCAGATTTGGACTTGTGCCCTTGGCATCTGCATAAGAGAAGCATCCACCTGGTGATTTATACTGATGTGTGTTGTGGAGCTCAGGGGTTGTGGTGAACTTGGACAGGCTGCAAAATGGAGAGATGAAATGCCTCACTGAAAAGGAGCAGCAGGAGCTGGGAGCAACCAGGAGAGGTCTCTGGAGGGAGCAGGGCAGGCACAGCTGAGCTGCCTTTCCCAAAGCCTGCTTAGCATAGGCCAAGGCCCTCATTTACTATTGACTGGAGGGATGTTTTACAAGTGCCCCTTCTGGTTCAGAGAGATACGAAATCTGTCTGTAATTAAGTTAATTTGGAGTTGAACATGGGGAAAGATAATGAGCTGGAAATAACAAAAGAAGAAAGATGGGAAGGTGTTGCTACGGAGCAGGTCTTTTGCATTAAATCCTCTCCCCACCCCAATCAAATAAACCATTTCTAGGATCTGGATGGCTGAGTGATGGGGCAGACAGAGCACAGGCATGGATGACTGCTAGATCAAGAGCTCAGAATAATAAAGGAGGTAAGAGGAGAGGTGTGACTTGGAGAATTGAGAAAGGCAAAAAGGGTGACAGCTGTGGCCAGTACAGTTCAGTGGCAGAGCAGTGGCCTTGGGCTCAGCAGAGTGATGTCCTGTGCCTGACTCACCCCTTGTTTGAGGGAACCCCCCAATGCCCTCAGCCTCCACGGGGAAGTGCTCTGAGATATGGACATAAGGACTGGCCACCACCATGTCCTGCTTATCAGAGATCAGCCAACAGCCCCTCTCAAAGCACTTTTAACCTCTCCAGTGCTTGTCCCTGGTGAGAATTCCCACTGGGGTCAAGCATCAGGGTAAAGGCTTAAGATTGCTTCTCCCTGGCTTTTAGAAATGGTGTAAAATATAATATGTTTAAGACAGAAGGAGAATGGAAGAGAAGTCCACAGAAAGGACCAGAATATTTAACAGCCTGCAAAGCATAAGCAAATAGACAAGTTATTATCAATGAGTTTGTTTGAACTTGACAGAGCTTTCCTGCAAACATGGGGGAAGGAAGGGGGGCGAAGAATTCCCTGCCAGTGTGAGCTGTAATAAAGGACCTGCTGTTTTCTGATTCTCACTCTCTGTGAAAATTGAAAAGGTTAGCCAGGTAATTGAAATCGGGACTGGAATACAAATAACAATGTGAAAACCCTACAGCTGGCAAATAAAGTTGCAGAGAAAAGACTCAATTCTCAGTGGAATTTCTTAGCAGCAAAAAGACTGGATGGATGGGGGGAAAGAGATGATTTTCAATATACCTGTTCCTCCTGGGAGGGAGGATAGAGAGCAGAATGAGACCGGAAGGAACCAGACTGAGACTAGCACTTCTATGAGTGTTCCTTGCTGTTAATGCGAGAGTCACAGGAGAGCCGGGCTGTGCTGGGGCTGAATCATGTCTGGCACTCCTTGCTGCCTCTTGGAGGAGTGCAGTGGCTGTGCTGGGATTTGCTAGGCTGCCGTGTGAGCCCCAGCTTTGGGACTACTCAGTGTTACAAGCACAGAGAGCCAGCTCCACATGACTCAGCCCCTCGTCTTGGGACTGGGATACACAACCAAAGCAGACACATCTGGGCCAGTGTCAACTGCTGCTCATCTTTGTTACACACAGGGACAATAACTGCACGGCATCATTTTAAGCTAAGAGTGTGCTGCCTGTGTCTCAGTTCCAGTGGAGGGGCCGTGCTACTGAAATGGAAATTGATTCCTGCTGCTGCTCTGTGGTTTGTTTTTCTGCAGGAGCAGGCAACCTGAGCTGGGAGGAAGCAGTGCTGCAGGGCTTAGGGGAAGCTGAGTTTTGTGGTGCTAACCAGGTTTGTTCACACTCAAAGAACCCCTCTTCGTGCAGGACTTCCCTCACACCAAGCCAGCTAACAAGCCCCAGTGTGAACATGGTTAAATAAACATGGTTAAATATACCTCCAGGTCCCTGTGTTAGTGCTTTGTTTCCTTCCTCACAGACAGTCTGGGGAGGTTTTCTGTTTCCCAAAACTATGACTATTTTAAACTGTGACTCTTGTACTTTTTTGCTTTTTTGCTGCAGATGCTCTGTGCTGCCCAACCCACCTGCACTGCAGTCAACAGCAGCATGAAAAAACTTCTTTTTGGAGACTTTCCATCGACTTCAGGCAGCTGTTTAGCACATTTTCTGGCAGGACAGATCTCTTTCCTGCCCTTGTCATCTCCTACAGAAGCAAAGGAAAGAAAAGAAAACTAAAAAGTTGCAAACAAATGCTGCAAATTCTACATATGCTAGAGTTTGTTGGAATTTCTCTGCCTTTTGAGTGTAGCCCAGGTGTCCCAGAGGCAGCAGCCCCAAATGAATGAACAAAGTGGCAGGTGAGCCCCTGAGGATGCTGTTCTCCCACTGTTTAGTGGTGATTTATCTGTGAGCCATTTGCTCTGCTCATTTGGAGCATGATCTTCCTAGTGACTCATTTCTAAGGGGATCTCTTGGGTTGTGAAGAAATGAAACAAAATTGAAAGGGTCTGATAAACATATCTGCTCTGCAACAAAGAGCACACAGCACTCCAAGGTCACTTGTGCCTTGTTGCCTGGCTGTGTTTTTCAGCTGCAGAAACTACCTGTAAAACACCTAAGGTAGATGACTGAAGTAGGTCAGAAAAAATGATTTTAGCACAGCCTTTTCCCCTCTCATTTGACTAGAAAAAGGAACACAGTTTTCCTCTGATGGAGATCATGTTCTAGATATCTGAGCCAAAGGGTCCTCTGGAAAACCCACGTCTAACCAAAACAGCAAATAAAAGCCTCTTCCTCTGGGAAGGAACTTGCTGCATTTCATAAAATAGTGTAAGCTGAAGATGCAAAAAAAATATTATTTGGTATTCTATAACAAGAACTTCAGTATTTTATTCATTAATTAGCTATCCTAGTGGGAAGCAAATTATTCCAGCAGCTCCCATACACTTAAAATTAATCCTCCTTTAAAAATTAAATGTTTTTAATATAATTTGCCTTTAAAACATCCACTACAGCTTTTCAGGGTTTCACAAAGTCTAGATAGTAACAGAAAGTCTTCTTCTGCTGGTAGCAAATGAACTTAGCTCTGTCTGGGTATGACCAAGGCAGGCTGTTGACTACCCAGAATGGAAATGGAAAGAAATGCAGGGGAAAATCAACAACCCTTGACTGTCCTGGAGAGGTTGTTATATTATTTTGCCATTTTGTACATGGCAAATTCCTTTTTCGGAGTCAGGGAATCATGAACAAGATGTTCACTGTCTTTTGGTGCATGGTGACCTGCCCTAACAACCTCAAAAGTGTCTTTTTCCCAGGTGAGGAAACCTGCAGGGCCCAGATTGGGAAATTTTCTGCAGTTTCTTTGCAAACTCTTTTAATTCTTAGCTCACATTTGCCATCTTGCATTGACTTGGACCAAATTATAAATTCAAATTTTAATCCTTGCAAAAGCTTGTTTGATTTCTTGTTCATTCTGCTTTCATTATCCTATTTGTCCTTACATTAATATCCATTTGATATGGAAATGGCACAGCTCAGCAATTTGCTAGTTTGTAGAAAAAGAAACCTCAGTGGGGAAAATACTAGCAAGTGTCATAATGAAAGCAGAGAAAATGAGACAACAGTGGGAAAGCAGAGAGGGAGAGCAGACCTGGCTGTTCCACAGGCTGGGAAGGAGCAGTTTCTGCTTTGGGAGCCTCTCCTGGCTGTGACATCTGTGCTGCCCAGTTTTTAACCTCCTCCCCTAGGAGCAGTTGTGCAGAATTCTTGGATGCCACAAGGCCCGTGGGGATTTGTGCTGGTTTTGTGCAAATATACCAGGTGAAATATGTTTTTGTTTTTTTGTTTCAAAGTGCTGTAACTTGTAATGAGTCCTTGGTGCCCTGTACTTGGCACTGGCTGAACATTTGGGGAATGTCCATCTGCTGCTGCTCTCGTGAAATCAGAGGGAGAAACAAGAAGCACAAGAATTTCTGGAGCATGGACCAGGCTTAGGTAGACAGAGTTTAGTATATTTATTTTACATACAGATACAGATAACCATCTCTGCAGCTGAAATGTACATTTAGTTTTACTGATAAGTTGTAGTTTAAACACTTCAAAACAGTGGTGTTCCAAAACTCTTCATATGAACTTAACAGAACTGTTCACCTGCTGTTCGTGGTGGTTTTTTTCCAACTGAACCTGGTGTTAAATCTGAGCATCACTCACTGGCAATGAACACAATCCCTCTCCCCTTTGAGTCCTTCCTTTAGTGCATTTCAGACTCTCCACGTTTTGTTCACTGTGCTGGAGCACTGCCCCTGCTCTCCACACTTTCTGCTCACACATTTACACATTTCCCAGAGGGAAACAGAAACAGAGAAATAAATCAATAGACAGTTCTGTCTCCAAAGTCACGCTTGATTTCAAATAAATACAGTTTTATCACACCAGACCACTCCTGGGGAAAGAGAGTTGTTCTCCATTTTTGTGCAACAGGAGTTTTTCTCAGTCAGTTGCCAACATTTTTCAGCACTTGGCTATGAAAGCTCCTTAATGTATAAATAAAGGAATAGCATCAGCTTTCATGACATCTCTATCTATCATCCCTTTTTTTCATCTTTGAATCCAGCTTTCAAAATGCAGGAGGTAAATATCAGAGCACAGTGATAAATAACTCAAGCACTGACCTTTTGGGAAGAAGTCTCCAGTGGACATTGACTACATTTAGGGACAAAATGCATCAATTATTTGCTAGAGCTCCTCCCTCGGGAGTGAGGGGGTACCGAGCTGTGCAGTCACAGGGAACTTAACTTGGAGTCTCCAGTTAGTCCACGGTTTTTTCACTGCATTTATTTGATTTTTAGCAGAATTCAGAGGAGTTTTGACATGTCTCTCCCAATAACACTTTCACAGAAGGTTTGGTTTGGTGCAAGACTAAATGTTTTCAGCTTTGATTTTGATATTTGGCCAAAAAAGCTCAGTAGTTTTTTCTTATGTGTATCAGTACTTTTGACTAACAACAAATTAAATATGATAAAAACTGCTTTTAAGACAAGAAAATAATTCAGAACCAGGTGATTTCATGGTGATTTTCTTCTCACTATTTCTCTTATAAATTTTTCCCATCCATGCACATTCTTCCCACATCTGCTTCCCCTTCCTCACAAAACCCTTTTGTCTTCCCTTTGGACAAAAATATTGCCACTTTCTTTAAGATCACACGAAATCTTCATCCTCCAGCTTCACCACCCCAACCTTTGTCACCCCCTCAACCTGCGTGCTCATCTGCAAGTGAAGGGATGCATTTATCAGCCCCGGGCTTTGCAGCTGCAGGCTGGGATTGTCCCCTGAAGAGAGGAGACAGTGGCATTGCTGGTGGTGGCTCTCACTCATGGATGGCTCTGAAAAAGCCACAAAACCTGGCAGAGGAACATCTCCACCCCGTGCTGGATGTGGGGCTATGTCACTGCACTGTCTGCTCACCCTTTGGGAATGACCCTGGTTCTAGGACAGCTTTCACACAGGGAGGAAAACACCCAGGGCTCAGTGAGGGATGTGCCCAAGGGAGGTGCAGGGTGAGGGAGGAAATCCAGCACAGCCCAGGTGGCCCCCAGGTGGTCCCCAGGTGGTCCCCAGGTGGTCCCCAGGTGGTCCCCAGGTGGTCGGTGGGATCACAGAGCTCGGAGCAATGCACAGGCAGGAGAACAGGGACCTGGGCAGCCCACAGGCACCACTGCCATGGCCTGTCCAGAGGGAAAACACACTGTAATCTCTGGCAGAGGGAAAAATAATGCAAAATTTCTGCTTAGAAGTGTAAATGTCACTGGTAAAATGCAAGTGTCCACTTGGGGGTGGCAAAGCATTTCAGCTGTGCCTTGAGGGAGCAGGAATGGCCTTTTCTCTGCGGGCCTTGTGTGTGGTTCTTCCCCTCTCCAAGGCATGTTTCTCAAGACTGCAGGTGGGAAAAAGGGTCTGAAAATATTCCCCTTATGCTCCAGGAAAAGGAGACTCTCCAGCTGCCATGAGGCTCCCATCTCAGAGTCCCACAGTGAGAATCAAACAGAAAATTTTGGGGCAAACAAAGAAAGAGAGTGTGGTAACCAGGAGTACAATCCCTTCCTCCTTGGTAGGAAATGTCATCTGGATCCCCAGTGACCAGAATGGAAAATGTCTTTATGGAGAGTGTATCATCTTGCAGGGACTAATGCTCTTGTTTGCTGTGATAGCTCAGTGTTCTCTGGCTGTGTAAGAAGCTGCCAGTCCCCTGGTGGCACTCTTGGGATGATTCTCAGTGGCAGTGCATGCCAAGCCTGAGCCCAGATGGGGACTAAACCCAGCCCTGTGTCAGGATGCACACGAGAGTCATTGCCCTGAAACACAATGAACAGGCTTTGAAACGTGTGAGACAGTTTTATAAAATTCTTTATCACATAATGGACCCTCCCTGAACTCCCTTGACAAAATTCTATAGGGTTCTGTCCCTGTAGTCCTCAGAGCCCAGGAATTTGTCAGCTCTGATATGAGTGTACTGCCTTCAGGATGTTTGCATTACTGGGATGCAGGGAAGTTTATCAGACCTTTTGCTTTATGGCAAAACCTGAATTTAGTAGATGCAACATCACTGCAAAACTCCCCTTTTCATTGCCCTTGTATAAGGTTTGTCCCAATTCCCTCTGTTGTCAGTGCTGTCCAGGCTCCTTCCTGGTGATTGCTAATCCATGTAGATCTCTGACTTCTGCAATCCACCTGGTATAGGAGGAGTGAAGTCTGCTGAAGCACAACCACAGGGCTTCACTGGTGGAGATAACACATAAATATCTGAAGTAATGATAAGAAGCTCAGAAAGCAAAAGTTTTCTTTACTTTTATTTTACAGTTGTTGGCTCCCTGGTTCTTCTGGCCCAGAAACAGCTGTTGCTGGTAGCTGGTGTTTATCAGCCCTGCTCTCATTCTTGCCTGTTTGCTAATGCTGACAGGAGAGGTTTGCAGCAGCCATACCTCGAGGAGGTTGTAGCAGAGGGAAGTGGGACTGGCTCACCTAAAGCTAGAAGTGGGTAGAGAAAGCTTATGAAGAAAGTTGTCCTGTTTCAAAATAAGTAAAAACGGATGTTTCATTTGCTGCAAAAGAAGCTATTTGGTAAGACTTGGCTAAGCTGATTCTCTCTCCCGTGCTGGCAGCACAGGGAGTGTCTCTCACCTTTTAAAGCAGCTCTTTGCTGGCACAGCCTGCAGTGAGCAAACTCAGATTTCCAGCCCTCCCGTTAGACTGGGGGTAATACAGTGCTTCCCTAACACGTCCTAAATGCACTCTCCTCCTTCATTCATTCGGTGGGACACCTCCTGAACAATTCTTGCTGAAATCAGTCTTTTAGGAAGTTTTCTTCTGCTTTAGTTTCTTAAAGTAATTTTCTTAACCTTCTCTCTCACCTGGATCACAACATGGGAAGTCACAGGCCAGTGGAGAGCTGAGAGCTGCTGACAGATGCCCTGTGTGTGCCAGGGAGACTCGTGTTTTCAGCAGAGTCCATGAGATTGTGATTCTGAATCACAAACATGCTCTTCTGGGATGAAATCTTGCAGGTGGGATGTTTACGGGCACAGTGCTTGCAGCAAGGAGAGATCACACTGAGGAAAGCCATCCTGAAGCGCTGGGACAGCAGGTTGTAAATGATGGGGTTTGTGGCAGAGCTCAGGTAAAAGAAAACACCTGGGAGGACAAGGGTGGGGGGAAGAGAGAGACATTCATTTGTGTGTGGACCCATCTCAGAAGAGGAAAATCTATTTGTTGGCTGTACAGCTCCACCAAGCTTGGGTGCAAGGATGGACACAGCAGCAGTGGAGCTCTGCTGCCTTCCTGGCACAGCAGAGGGATGTCTCACCAAGGTTAGCTCAGCTTTCATGGCAGTGAGAGGAAAGTGGCAGAGAATGTCAATTGGAGCCCAGTCCCTCCAGCTGTTCAGGAGCCAGCTCTCTCTGGAGCTGCCCTGACCTGCCTCCAGCACTGCCCTCATCCCCACAGCAGGATTTGCACAGCTGGGGCCCCATCAAAGCTGTCAGAGGATAACTTCCAGCCAGGGGAAGCTAATTTCCTACAACTCACCAGGACAATGGCACAGGACTGGATTTGTCTGAGCTGCCTAATGGCCACATTCAGTGTTTTCCCATGGCAGACTGAAAATAAGATTCCTCTTTGAAAAGACCTTAATTTTATAGTTGGCAAGGCCATAAAGATTTGGTTTCCTCACCCAGTGCTGAGCAGTATGTAAGGCTCTTGCATTTGGCAAGGTTTCCTATTTGCCCCAGAGAGCCTGTGGAGGATGCTGCCTGCCCCTGTGTACTTCTTAAAAGCAGCTGAAGTTTTTACTTCTGAACATTCCCAAGAATTAAAAGCAGTTAGTAATGATGCATGATATTTTTTTTCTTTTATTCTTTGTGAATTCAACATATCCAGATCTTGAAAGCTGCAGAAACCTGCCTGCAGTTTTTATTCAGGCACTGTTCTCATCACTGCTCACCAAACCCCAAGAAGATTTTCCACTCAAGTCTCATGTCCCCTACAAAATAAATGACTACACATTCCAAGTAAAACCACTCACAAATGCTTTTTTTGGCCAGTCCTTGTGCAAATGGAAGAGGAAAACTTTACCTGACACCACATGAATTAAGTTGAAGGTATTGGCCAAAGGCTCAGTCCATTCCACAACAAAGCTGAAGAAAAGTCGGTCTATGTGGAATGGAGCCCAGCAGATGGCAAAAACTATCACAAGGACAACTGGCATGGAAGAAAAGGGAGAAGAAAAACAGGTCAGAAATGGGAGGATATGGTTCAGCAGCCCTCTGAGCAGAGAGTTCTGAAAGCTGGATGGAAGACTTAATACATAAATCATATTCACAGTTTCTAAACTTTTGCCATTCTTTCTGTCTTACCATGACCAACTAAAAGAACAATCTTTCCACTGATTTCTGTATTGCAGAACCCAATGCATGCACACACAGTGACATTCAAACAGAGCAGGAAACAGCCAGGCAATGCTGAGGTATCTATGGAGGCCAAAACCATTGAGGCTCAGAAAAGCAGACTGGCTCCAAAGTACAGTTTGGTGTAATGCAAAACAGATGTACATTCTATAAAAATGTAAAAGACAATTTGCACTCTGGAAAAAGGGGATCCTCCCTGGAGGGCTGTGAGAGCTAGTTTAGAGTGAGGGATTTTGGAAAACTGCCATGTAAGCATCTGCCACAAAGTTTTGCTCAACCTCCTCTTGTGCTGGGGAGGAAAATTTGGTTTCTGAGTCGTTTGGTAGTTGTCCCTGATGCTTCACTCCTGCAAGTCCAGATAAAACAGCAATAAGGCTTTTTTTTTTTTTTTTAATATGACAGCTACTCATAGCTCTTGTATCCAATGAACTTGCTCAATGCCCTTCAGGATCTGGTCACACTCCTGCTCGTGGTCAATAAAGCACAGAAGGACTCACTACTTACACAACATCTTGGTGACTGATTTCCTGGATGGCCTCTGAACATTCACAGCCATTTCCTCCACTTCCAAAGATTCATCTCCTTTCAACTGCCAAAAGGAGAGAAGCCAAAGGGCAGCTTAGACAAGAGAACACATCCCTTCCAGACACAAACTGTTTGATATTTTGAGAGTTGTAGATTGAGAAAGCAAAATCTGGAGCCACTTGGGACTCACTGAAAAAAAATCCTGTATTTAAATTTCAGTTTTTGTCCAGAAAAACATGGAAGTTTTAAGTTCAAAACAATCTGCAGATTTTATGCATCTGAACCTATATATTTACAGCAAATTTGTATTTCCCTTCCCCACTTACCTTTTCTCAACGAGTCAATATTTGGTTCACAGTTTATGTTCCATTTCAACAGTATTTTACTAGGCATTATTTTCTCCTCTAACAAAATATTGCTCATTTGTTTATTTTCCTAAAAGTGTTCCCCACAATTGAGCACAAACCAATGATCCAAAAAATACCCAGAGAGGCCTCAGTACAACAGAGCTGTAATCATTGGGAAAAATCCTGTAGAATTCAAGGGAGTTTGTGTCATGTCCTGAGTGTTGGGAGTAGTTTATATTCAACCCATCTAATGAACCAACCCAGAAATTCTGCCTTGCAGATGGGCAGGGTGCATGATACACAGATTTAGCCACACACTGCTCAGGCACAAAGAGGAGAGGTTTTTCTCCAGTAGTTTTTCTTGGACTTAAAAAAAAAAAAGGACAGAAGGAGCAGTAATCTAATCATCACCCAGTATGTTTATGATGAGAAGACTGGCGCTTTGGTGATGAAAAGATCAGGTTTACATAAACAGGACAATTGATTTGAATACAAAAGAAACCATATGTGGAAAGTCCATATTTGGTCCCAGCTTCCTGCAGGGGGAACTCCTGATTAGCCAACAGCTTTGTCTGTTTTCAAGCAGAGAAACTGGTACCAAAACTTAATTATACATGAGACGACATCAGGAACGAGTGAAAAGATAGAAATCACTCTGGATTTGTAAAAACCTCGTGAAGACATGCTAGTTGTGCCATTTGCTTTTGCCTTTTACACCATGACTTTGTTTTCTGATTTCTGATTAATAATTACTTTTCTGTAAGGATGATGAAATGAACCCTTCTTTCAATGTTCTCTTTAGTCTATTTATAAAAAGGAAAAAAACAACTAAATGGAATTATAGCCAATTATAATGCAATTTGGCTTCTCATATTTTGCATTATTCCCCTTGTAAGTTTTAGGCATAGCCACAGTTGCTTAAGAAAAGGACTCAGTTGATTTGTAGCACATTTACTGATAAATTATCAGATTTATTAAAACCCCTGGATTCCCTTCAGTGGTTTTCAGTCTCAACAGTAACCTATTCCAGGCATATTCCAAAGCCTCAGAGTACTGTGTGCTGATGCTGTAATAAACCAGAGACACATGTATCTTTATTTTTCCCCTTCCATCTGTCATTTTGATGATGCTGTAAGGCTCTTCTTTAGCCTCAAATGATTAAGGTGTAACAGGTAAGAACAACTCAGCAGCTGCAGTTTAATAAAACAATGAAACATTTCAAACAGAGAGGGAAAAAAAATAAATAAATGAGTCCATGGTTGTAACTTGAGTTAACACCAATGGTTTGAGAGGGGTAGAACCCCAGTCAAGGTTCTGATTCATTTTACATCACTGTGATGTATGAGGCTGTGTAGGTTTGAGATGAATGCTACCCTTCCACTGCAAGAGAATTAAAAGTGACTGGAGCAAGGAGCTGAAGATTGGATTTCCCCCCCAGACCTTTATTAACTATAGCATTTCATCCCAGAAATCAAAAGGCTGAGTGAAATTAGGGTCTCACCTATCCCCAGACAAACATAGTGAGGCCACTGCAAAAGAATGACTGTTTTCTGTAATCTGCAAAAGCAAAGCTGTTTTCTATAAACTCCTTGGCCTGTCTGACACCAGTGGTGATCAAAGTTTCTCTCCAGCTGATGGAAAATTGATATTTAAACCCCACAAGGCTTCTGCTAAAGATTACAGTCCTGCCTGTTTCAGAGGTTTGGCTGAAGCAGTTGCTGCTGCTCTGCAGCCTGAGTGTGCCCTCAGCTCACCCCATGGCAAAGGAGAACCAGGACTGCTGAACAACCTCCATGGAAAGGACACAGCCTCTGGAAGAGCTGTGCTGGGCTCTGCAGAAATTAGCCAAAGGCAGTCACCACCCATAGATGATTCTGGGTGTTTTACAGCTGGGGGTTTGGGGGGAGAAATAGATTTTGATGATAAAATCTGGACCAGATGTGCATTGGCAAGAATAAGATGTCTTGCTTCAAAGACATCTAAAGTAAAATTGCCACTATGTGTAAATTCTTCTTCATCTTCTTCTTCTTCTTCTTCTTCTTCTTATTCTTATTATTATTATTATTATTATTATTATTATTATTATTATTATTATTACCACCAGTTAATGAAGGGATGAGAGACTAAGGGAAGAGTTGGAACCTTGGGAGAAGAATCATGCAGCCCATGCTGTCAGAAACCCTTGTTAAATAGATTGTGAATTTTAGACAAGCAGTGATCAGCACCTCTGCCTGTGTCCTTTTAGGAATCTGTTTGAGAGAAATGGGACCTTGCACTGAACCCTGCTGTGCTGCAGACTTCTTCCCAAGCAATCCCCTCTCAATCAGTGTCCCAGGGATGAACTTCCACGAGCAGCTACTGCCCAATGTTCTCACCCTGTCCCTCTCCTCTCCCTCCTCAGTTCTTTGGCTGTGGGTTGCAATCAGTATCTCGACAGCTGAACTGGGTTTGAAGAGCCTGGATGATTTAGGGATGTATCCTAAAGGTATCTATGATGGCAACGCCATGAAAGAGGCAGCAGGAAGCTTCCATAATCAAGCCTAATGAGTTTACAGGGCAATGATCAGTGTTCTCTTCTTTACACTGGTGCTGGAACGATCAATTGACCATAACATTGCAATATTAAAGCACCAAGCCTCAAAATTATACCCAAGTAGATAATGAGGTAAGCAACCATTTCCCAGTGAAAAAGACAAATGTATTTTTACATTTTTCAAGGAAGTAAATTATAAATTAACTCAGCCTGTGACCCATGTTAGCTGCCTTCTCATGGCTGCTTGGCAGGTCACCTGTCCCCATCTGCATTGCATCCTGAGACTGTCCAGCAGTGGCAGAGCTTGAGGGAGAAACTGGTGAGGAAATGCCCTTTCTACAAAGCATGGATATGAAAAGGTTACATCTCTGTTTGCTGAATGTGAGCTGTTGTACAAGCTTAGGATCAACCCTGAGTTTTCCCCCACATTCTGTGAGTGGTACATGGCACTCAGGAGGCTGCAGGGTGTTGCTAAAGTCTCACAGATTTCCTCCTCTGTGACTAGACAAAAGGTGTCTCCTCTTGGAAAATTATACATATACATCATTCTTCTATCACTTCTGTTGAAGAAATGAAATCATCTTGCCCAGCACAACTTGGAGATAATGCAGATCTAGCCAGGATGGATCCTGTTAAAATTTGGAAGTCTGAGCTGGATATACAGAAAAACAAAGGCACAAACAGTGAACATTGCTGTGTTTAGGAAAGACAGCTTGGACAAATGTGTGCATTTGCAGAAGTCCTGGGGGATCAGCCCTCTTCTGGTACCAAGCTTCTCTTCTGGGATGGGGTATAGGAATATCTGCTGCTGCAAATAGAAGTTATTGCAGCCTTCATATCTTCCTTTTATAAATGCAGGGATTTCTCTTTTTGTAACAACTCTATTTTCATCACCTTTCATTCCCTTCAGGTCTTATTTTGCAAAATATTCATTGAAACTATGTAAAGACCCCTCAAGAGCCTCCAGAGACTGGGGATAGTTTAACCCATTCATTGCCTCGATGATCTGCTGTGGATTTTTGATGGATAATCTAATCCAGATAATTCCTGGGTAAGTAAAAATTGCTTCTGTATAATTTCAGGTAACTGGACATATCAGCCAGCACAACAAAACAATATATACACCAGCAGAGATTTGGCTGAGTTTCTTGCATATTATTTAATAAGTTCATTTGTCTCCCTTTCTTGCTCTGGGATCAGACACATCTCTGTAAACTTTAAGCCACATTTGGTGTGATAAAATGGGATTTATATTGTCTAAATGTCTGTAACTTATGAGAAGAAAGCGGTCATCAAGTCACTGTCATTAGCAATGCATTTCAGTGTTGTGCTGTGTAGTTTTATAACACTGTGAGCCTGATTATTTTATCCACACATTTACATGATGGATACTTTTCAAAAGTACTCCCAGTTTCTGAAGAGAGAAGGAATATAAACTCTAAGGTAGCCTGGTGAAACAAAACTGTAGCTTAAAGAAATGATTGCTGAATTTGCTAGCTGCAGCAATAAGGTAATATTTGTGTTTATGAGCTTTGTGAGTTTTAACGAGTGAATATTACCACCAGCTCCAAGGGAGGAAAAGAAGAAAGTAAAGCAATGGAAATTCTACAGTCACAAGAAAAGGGAAAACAAATAGTACACAAGGTTCAATCACTAGCCAACTTCTTTTTATTCTTTTCACATTTTCCTTTTGGTCCATTTCTTTCTAGTCCCTACTGCAAAGGTGTGAATTTCTGAGAGGCTGGAATCAATCTACAGATTTGGGTGTTTCATTAACATTCAGATATGATCAGCAGTGGGGGTAAGTTTTTATAAGAAGATTGGGGTAACTTATTCCCCAACATAGCTAAATTTAATTTCAGAACAGAGAAGAAGTTGGATCTACTATTTTCAGAGGTCTGAGTAACACTTTTGCTGTTTTTTGGGAAAAACACGGGCAACAAAAAGGTGCAGAACTCACTCAAACGCCACATCTAGACACAAACACACAAGAACGAGGCAAGGAAACACTGAGCACAGCTGGAGCAGCACTTACTCGTAGCCCCATCAGATAGTACAGCACACTTATCACCCCCATGGGCAGCACATAGAAGAGCAGAGAGGTGATCTGCACAATGCAGTTGTAGATCCACAGCGGCATGACCACGGTGCAGGTGGCCGAGCCGGGCACCAGGGTGCCATTGGGGAAGCGCTGCAGCACGATGCCGTGGGTGCCCGTGTTGGGCAGGGCGAAGAGCACGGAGAGCAGCCAGAGGCCCAGGATGGTCCTGAGCGCGCGGCGGCGCGTGCGGTCCAGCTTGGCACGGAATGGGTGAAGGATGGCGATGTAGCGCTCCACGCTCAGCGTCGTCACGCTCAGGATGGAGGCGAAGCACACGGTCTCGAACAGAGCCGTCTTCAGGTAGCAGCCCACGGGCCCCAGCAGGAAGGGGTAGTTGCTCCACATCTCGTAGACTTCCAGGGGCATCCCAAAAAGCAGCACCAGCAGGTCGGACACGGCCAGGCTGAACAGGTAATAGTTGGTCGGGGTCTTCATGTTGTGGTGCTTGAGGATGACGAGGCAGACCAAGAAGTTGCCCACGACGCCGACGACGAAGATCACCGAGTACACCAGAGCCATGGGCAGGAACAGGTGGCTCCGTCTGGGCCCGCACAGGAAGGTTAAATAGTCCTCGGTGCTGTTCAGGTACCCCCTGAGACGTTCTTCATGTAGAACAAGGTGGTTTAACCAGGAGAAATTACTGACCCAGGCCATTGCTGGAGCTGCTGAAATGTTCCACAGCTGAGGTTCGTTGTCCTTTCTGCTTCTCTGTGCAAGTTTGCTCACTTTGTGCAGAGGGAGGAGGAGGGCTGTGCCAGCCCTGGATGCACAGAGCCACTGAGGATGTGAATGAGTGTGTTTGCCTGGCTCTGGGTAAGGTTTTGCTGCTCAACAGCTGTTCCCCTGCACAGAAAGCCCCTCCTTCCCCACATATTCATTGGCTCGCTAAGTGCATTAGATTATAGAGTACGAAAAGAGGTTCCAGCCACTTGCATCAGCTCCCGTGGCTGATGCATTTACAGAGTCACAAAAGTGGGATTTAGGGAGCTGGGAATCTGAAATACAGGGTACAAAACCAGCTGCAGGTTTATGTCAGAGGTGGGAAAGCAGATCAGAAACACCCCCAAAACTCAGTCCAAAAAGCTTTCACAAAATGATAGTGGTGCTACATCCAGCTATGAGGCACAAGCAAAACAACACAAAACAAAAGATTCTGGCATGATTTTGTTTTTCAAATTTCTGCTGATTTTTATTTTCTGTTGTCTAAGGAAGCAAATACTTGGAGACAGAGTTCGAACAGTAGAAAGCCAAATGGTTTCTGTAGCCATTTATGTGGAATTATAATGCTTCAGCCTTCTTTTAAACACAGCAATTGTTATTTTCCTGAGATCTGACTAAAGATTTTAATTGCAATTCTTACTGACATCAAAATATTTTCTCACTTCCCAAGTGTGCTGGAATTTGATCCTGTATTCTTAGAGAGCCTTGTTTTGGGAATATTTCTGTACAGAATATTAATCCATATTTATTGCCTATGGGGCACAAACTTCTATAAACTCTTATTTCTTCATGAATGACAAGCATTCTGCAAACACACTTTCTGAGCCAAAAAATAAGTGTCTCCTGCAAGGATCACGGCTGTGCCAAAATAGATAATTTATCTCTGTGTGAATACTTGATTCCTTCCTGAACTTCTCTAAAACAAAAAAGGTTCCAAGTCTGTAGATACAATTTTCTGGGGTTCAGAAAACATTCAGCTGTTTGGAATCGAAGACGTGCAAGGTCTGAGAGCTAATTTATGGGATTTTTGTTAACTTGGTGTGTGACTTGTCTGCCCAAAACTTCTCATTAGCTCTAACTTTTGAGTACCTGCCCAGTCTCCTCCTTGCAGCCATGAAAACCTTTCACATTCCTGACATCCTTTGGCAAGGAGCTCCTTGAATCTGTTATTTGTGTATCTCTTTTCTCTGTTTGACCCTTTAGCTTGATCTGTCACAAGAAAAAAAAACCAAGATTGTTCCAATGAGCACAGACTGCCTCCAAAATAGCAGCAGTGCGTGGGGGACCAAGGGCTGGCTCCTTTGAGGTACATTCCATTTGTGGAGCCTGGGAATTACTGTGCAATCATTTAAAATGTGAAAGGCATGGGAGGTACCACAACAACCACACTAAAAGGCAGAAGCAAGTCTCTTGTGATGACTTTCAGACCTGCTGAAATTATCTCACACAAAAAATGTCTGCATCAGAAGAACCCAACTCATTTATTTTTAGCATTGCACAGAGGTATTTTGCTCAGCAGCTGGAAAAGTTTTACTGGATTATTGAATAACAAATGTGCCCTTTTGACCCTTTGCTCCGTTCATTAGAGATTCATTTTATAGCTGTTCCCTGCTTTTTAACAATGTTGAATTTGATCTTGATCTGCTGCTGATGTAAGAGGTAGGAGCAGAGGAGTCATTAGTAGGGTTCCTGGCTGACACCAGGATTAACTCTTTCAGAGCACAACAGAAGACAAGTATTCGAGAATTTGTGCAGGATTCAATATTTTCTGTGCCTCTGCTTCACTATCAATTTTGTTCCTTGCTTTGTTTTGATTGGGTTTTGTCTGTTTGTTTTGTTTTGTTTCTGTCTTTTGTTTTCTTTCTTTTTTTCCCCCCACATAATCTCTTAATACTTAATTTTTTTCCGTTTCTCCTTTTTCTTCCCTTGGTAAATTCCATCACTCCAACCCACACTGCAGCATACCTGAGGTGAGCAAACCCTTCTGAAATAGCTACCAAATTGGCTTCGTTTTTCTTCTTGCACATTAACCCCTATAAAGAAACTGAAGTGGAAGATTGAGTCTGTTCAGCTTGAACCCAGTCTTACAGAAAAGGAAACCAGAAAGAATTGAGATGTTTACTGAAAAGCCAAAAGGGCAGTAACACCCACTGTGATCTCTGTGAGAGAAAAGCAATGGGCTGTACAAACACATCAGGTCACCTGGAAGTGTGGATGTGCCAGACCCACCTGTGCCTACTTCCACTTGTTCTCAATCCTTTCTGATCCTGCTGAGCTCGGATGCTGAAAACCTGTAAGAATAAAGGGAGAAGAAAACCAGATAACCCACGGACCAATGTTGCTATGACCACAATTGTATTGCAGATGGAGAGGACAAAGAGAGTGGAAAATATATTTCAGTTTATTTCTCAAAGCTTTATTTCTGTTCTATATCATATCTGTCCAAAAAGGATAGAAGAATGTATCCAACCAAAGACTTGCTGTGGCTCTATATGAAAGGAAATATTTCATTTTTACAACCGAGACAGAAAATAAAAACAGATTTTCCTTATGAAAGTAATATTAAAGCATTTGGTATTTTTCATTATAAAGCAAACTTCATTGGTGCTTTCTCTTATGCACTCGAAGGAAAAGGGTGTGCTGCATGCTGGCCTGGGAATTGTGCAGCTTTATACAACAGCAATGTAATGAATGTAATGTAATATTTCCATTAATGCAGTGTAATATTGGCAACATTAACACAGACGGGATTTTTTGGCACTGTGCAAGAGTCCCAGTGAGGCACTGACTGTGTCTTCATGCTGGTGATGTCTCTTGTTTACACTGTGGAGCCCAGTGTAACCTGCTGCTGCACATCCCTGGCTTCCACTATGAGCAACAAAGTGCACACTTAAGGAGGGCTGAATTCAAGCACCTTCATGTTTGTCAAAGCCCTGGTAAGGGCACCCATTAACTTTACATTAGTAGCTGGTGAGTAATTGGAAAATAGCAAAATTGGGCACATTAATCAAAGGAGGCAGAGGACAGTGAAAGTCATCCAGAGTACATAAAATGGATAAATGCTCCACTGGCCCCACTGACAGAGGGGTGTACTTTGAACTATGAGCCATTATGAGGGACCCTTCTGAACATTTGTTTATCTCAGAATGGAGACTTGCATTCATGCAAAACAAGTTATTTTTTGATATTTTTATTTATGTGGTGAGACAAGGAGGTTTCTCATCCAGCATCATAAGCTCTGATTGTGGATCTGGAAGTGATAGAATTGTGTGGCTGCCCTGGTGTGCCCCACGAATCAATTCTATCAGTGCAGTCCTGCACTGACATGTCCACTTAGCACCCAGGACTGGAGCTGGCATCTCTCAGCAGACCTGCAGGGGATTTTGCTCAGAGTTTGCAGGAAAATGCTTCACTTCTTACTGTGTGACTCAGGAAGTCATCCTGCTTCCCTGGAAGGGCTTGGAGAGGTGCTGGGTTTACCAGAATTCTTGGAGAGAAAGTCCAATATTTTTTATCTTCGGCAGGTGGAGCTTGGCTCTTTCTCATTTCCAATTTCCTTTTGCAGATTGTGTTGTCTCAGTGGTTTCTCCCCTGCAATTTGAGGATACTGAAGGTAGGGACAAAAGCCTTTAGAGGTTCTGTGGGAGGAAGCTGCTCTCCAGCCTGTCTGAGCCTGAGTTCACTGCTCCTTTCATGGAGCTTTTCTGAGCTGCCCATGGGACCACACAAAGTTCTGAATTGCAGATTCAAACTCCCTGTTTTAATCCCTGGAGAACTTGGCAGTACCAAGTGTTTCTGTCCCAGAGGAATGCAAAGAAGCAGATGCAAATAAGAGGGTGCAGAGCTGGAAAGCAAAAATGTTAAGCAATACTACACTGAAGACATTAACACGGTTTCCTAGAAAAATACAGCCCCATTCCCCTTATAAATTCCTGAGTTATAATTATAGATCATGAATTTGACTTTTTTTTTCTCCTTTGAAAGGCTTTGACATGTTTCCTAGTAGCTGGAATGTGAATCCTTATTTTCCTAAGTACCTTCAGTACAAAATTCAACAGGCCACCAAACACACAGGTACATTCTGTGCGTTTTCCCTTCCTCAAGGCTGGAGGATGCACCTGGACTATAACAAAAGCTGGATCTGCAGTAGCCTTTCCATGCCTCGTTGTAAGTCATTTTGCAATTACCTTGGCTCTTCACAGAGAGTTTTCCATGGCTGTGCATGCTATCTGAAGTCCCCAGGATATCAATCAACACACATAAGAAGTGGATTTCATGACTACACTATAAAATACCAAGAAGGGCACCTCTTTGCCTGGAGCAGCTGGCATCCTACACAGCCAGTGCAGACACAAGCCACTTCAGGACTGGAACACATTTTCACTAACTTTAGTCATTAAAAGCAGCAAATGAATCTTCACAGACTTTTCAGGTTCCTACTTTAGTCACTAATGGAAAGAGAAACCTCCAGCAGGGATTTCTCTGAAGCCACAGCACGAGTGACATGGAGTAGCTTCATTTTTCTCATTGTCTGCAGAGGGGAAGTGGGTAATAACTTTAACAGCAGGCTTGTTAAACAGCTGAGATGAATTTATACCTCAGTTTTGTACAGTCTTTTCCATCCCCTTCCCATCAGGCTTTAGGGGGAGATTTCATTTTTGAGAAGGTGTTTAGGACAGCTGAAAACAGAGCCAGAGAGGCAGCCAGCAGGTCCAGGGTGAGGACAACCCAGTGCTAAAAGGCACTCCCCACTCCTCTCTTACCCACTGGGGTGGTCCCTACTGACACACTTTCAACAATGGATTGCTCTGCTAATAGTGACTCCAGAAATTACTGGGAATGATGTATTTTGTTTTTAGAAAGCCTTTTGTGTGTTTGTGTCCACGTATGTGCTCATGTTTTGAAGAGGCAGTGGGTGGCAGCGGGGGAGGTGGTTCAGACTTGATACGCAGGGGAACAGCAAAAAGCTGAAAAAAAACCCCTGATACAGAAAATCTTGTGATACTGAATGTGTCCATCATGTCAAAGGGACTTGGTTTATGTGGGGGAAGAGGAAAGGATTGTCATGAGAGGAAATGTAGGAAGTCACAAGCAGGGAACAGGATGAGTCAGGCCGGCTGAGTCAGGAGGGATCTGGTACTACAGGACTCGGATTTACGTAGGAAGAATCAGATGATTCAGCACCTCTCTTGGCTCTCTGTGCCCAGTTCCAGTATCAACACTCCTCTGCATCTCTTCCTCTCCTCGTGCTGGATGTTTCTCAGGAGAGAGACTCACTTGGTTGTCTGACCCAAAACAGACCTGGCTTCCCTGACATAGCAGAGATATTTTTCAGCTCACATCCGTTTGGCTTCTGTTCCACACTTGAGGTTCAGGCAAGGATTTTCCTCCAATGGAAAAAAAGCCATCCATATCCTAGAGCCTGCATTGTGCCTGGATGTGTGTTAGACAGACACACTGAGGAGACAGAAGGAACCAGAGACAATCTTAACATTTTCAAAGAAAGGTTGTGATGTATTGTGCTACTGGAGGTGGTAGACAGTCAGGAATGTGTTATAGGACAACTGAATCCATCAATTTAATTGATAGATAAATGGGGCACATGGAATTTACAAGCATGTATCCCATATAAACCTAATACTGAGAGAAATATGAAGAGAATCGCTTTTCCAAGCATTTCCTTCTTTTTGAGGGTTGGCTATAAGAAATACAAAGAAAACTGGAAAAGTTTTGTTCCTATTGGAATACATACATTAAGCTGTATGTATGTATAGTTCCACATATTGGAATATAAACACTTTCCCATAGAAAGGCAGTGATGTATTAATTCATATTCTACGAAACATTAAACATTTTGTTTAGAGCTACTTACATACTAATACTAATAATAATAGCACAATTTAAGAAGGTGGAAATTAGAGAGCATTTTTTCCTCTTGGAATTTCAGAAAAGGCTTTTAAATTACCTATGCATGTTTAAATTTCTTGTCTTCGTTAAAAGAATAATTTTACTGACACTTTGGCAAAAACACTTGTCAAGTTTTCATTCCCTCCTGCCTCAGCTACTCTTCAGGCTGCTTTTTAAGTTGTATTACAGTGATCACTTGTCTTTGTGTCACATTGAGAATCAATATTATTTGACTTGGAATTGAAGAAACCATTTTTATGAAGAAGGATGTGCATTAATTTAGAGCATTAATATGCTGACACATGATGATTTCTTCCTGCTCTTCTCCACATTAGACTATCCCCAGGAGTCATATCTTGGTTAAGTAAAATGCAGCAAGGGATGGTAATGTTCTTTTGAATGTCTCCTGCTACAAGGTTAGAGAGAGAAAGAAAACTCTAGACACAACAGAGATGCAAAATATGAGCCAGAGGCATAATTTACCATAGTTTTCAAATAACCTAATAGGCCTTAAACATGGAAAGCAAACTGGATCAACTTATTAAAAAGCTTTCTTCAAATTGTGCTGGACACCACAAAAACATTTTTGTGCTTTGCCACCCACTCAGTAGGGAGATGACCCCAGGCAAAACTGCAAAATAAGCTAAAATATTCTATCTATGATTTCCAGAGCTGAGGAACAGAACAGAGCAGTCCCCATGCAGGGAGAGCAGCTCTCCTGTACAGGACTGGGGGTGGGGTTTGATGGCCTCAGCATCCCTTTGACCTGTGATTTGGGATTCAGTGACTTTATGAGAACAGTTCTTCTCCAATAGGATTTAGATAAATCTGCCAGTTGTAATCTGGAGCCTTATTCCCCTCACTGAAAGGGATTGTGAGTCTCAGAAGTTTCCCACAAAAACCCTGCAAACAGACAAGGGGATGAAGGCTGTGGCCTCTTCATTGCAGATACAAAACAATACAGTTTGGACATTTGTGATAGGACAAATGATAGGACAAGGGGAAATTGCTTCAAACTGCAAGAGGGAAGGTTTAGATTAGATATCAGGAAGAAATTCCTCCCTGTTAGGATGGAGAGTCACTGGCACAGGCTGAATATCTGTGGCTACCCCATCCCTGGAAGTGTCCAAGGCCAGGCTGGATGGGGCTTGGAGGAACCTGGGATAGTGGAAGGCGTCCCTGGGGTTGGAAGGAGATGATGAACCCAAACTTTCCTATGATCTATGACTTTCTTAGGGGCACTAAGGCCACAGCTGCTGCAGTGCATCTCTCTTTTTTCTTCCCCAGTGCTGGTTTAACTGCAGATGTACAAATCTGGCTTGGTCCTCCTCCCTTTACTGGGACACCAGCCCAGCATCCAGAGTGTCAGATATTTCACCTAGCCAAGACACCTTCATTATCTGCAAATTTGCAAACTCTGATCAGCAATGAGATCTGAGCTGACCCAGAACTCCATCGATCTTCTGTGATTGTTCTAAATGCTAAACACATCTTGTATTGACCAACATCTGAACGTCTCCTGCTGTACCTTCAATGAAAGAAATTTCTGCTCTAGACAGAAATGACTCAAATCTGAGTCAAGCTGTTCCTTACAGAAAGTTGTACTTAAATAAGTAGCAACATAAACTCAAATGGTATCAGAAACAGATTAGGTTAAGGAAAGCAGAAATAGATAGTCTGATGTTTTATTTTTCAATTCTATTTAGAGATCAATGGCTATAGATTAATGGTGCTTGAAACAAGAAAAGCTTAATGATGGCTAGTGGGACAAAGAAAGGAAATAAAATGGAGGAGGAGAGCTAACAACCTTGAAACAATAAACTGGTAGGAAGACGAACAAAGAAACTCTGAAGATTAGGAGTGGAAAAGGACACAATGGATTTTAGATATGAAAATTAATAGAATATCCCAAATGAAAAACAAAAAAAAAGGTAAACTCAAAGAGAAGGGAGGGAGGGAGGGAGGGAGGGAAGGAAGGAAGGAAGGAAGGAAGGAAGGAAGGAAGGAAGGAAGGAAGGAAGGAAGGAAGGAAGGAAGGAAGGAAGGAAGGAAGGAAGGAAGGAAGGAAGGAAGGAAGGAAGGAAGGAAGGAAGGAAGGAAGGAAGGAAGGAAGGAAGGAAGGAAGGAAGGAAGGAAGGAAGGAAGGAAGGAAGGAAGGAAGGAAGGAAGGAAGGAAGGAAGGCAAACAAGTGACCTGTAACAGAAACAGGATCACAGGATAATGAGGCCTGGGAAGGACCCTGAGATGTCTTCACCCTCCTGCCTAGATCAGGGTCTGCTGTAGAGTCAGACCTTGGTGACCTCCCAGGTGCTGCAGAGGTTGCTCTGGGGTCCCTTGGAGCCTTTGCTCTCCCAGCTGACAACAGAGCAGTTCTCTCAGCACCCCTTCAGGGGCAGGAGCTGCACACCCAGACACCTTACTGACCTCTGCTAAACTTGCTCCAGTTTGTCATTCCCAGCTCTGGGGAGCCAGAACTGGATGCAGTATTCCAGATTTGAGCCTGTGAATGCTGATCTGGGTGGGATGAGCACCTCCCTCAGTCTGCAGGCTCTGGACCCTGTCCAGATTGAGATCTACCAACACCCCCAGGTCCTTCCCAGCAGAGCTGCTCCCCATCCAGCTTTACTCTGGTGTGCACTTGCCTTTCCCAGCACTCCTCTGAGTGGAAGCTCCTACCTCTAAAATTTAAGGAATGGCCCTTCAGCATTGTTATTTCCAAGACAGCGCTGTGAATAAACCTGATTACCCCCACATTGTTTTTATTTTTCTCTCTTCTGCTTCCATATCACTCAATCATCCCAGAAGTGAAAGGGAGCAGTATCCACAGACTCAATTTATGAGGTGTCTGGGAGCCTAAATCTCTCTGGTAATAATGAGATTTTGAATCTTAAAGGCTGTTTAGAGCTTTGGTGCCCAGGCTTATGTTACCAGTAACAGAAGAGAAATATTGTATCACAAATTTTTCCAGAATTGATGCTGTCCTACTTAAATATCCACCTTGCCATTTTCCTGGAAGATTTAATAGATGATGAGCTGGTACTGGATAGTCTGCTAGCACTAATTAGAAACATTTAGGTTTTTTTTCTAAAGGCATAAAAGAGTTCCAGAGTTAGAACAAAGCTCCTCACCCCAAGCCTTGTTGATTGCCCTTTCAGTGTCCATCTGTAAGTCTCCCAAAACTTCTGGGTGTCCCACGGCTGCCAAGCCCTCCAGCATCTCTCTGGTTTCCCTTCCTCTCAAGAAGGAAGATGCTGTGCTTCCCTTCTTTTGGACGACAATCACCAACACCCATATAAATTGAAGTGATTTGACAGCAAACAGAACTGAAAGGGGAAAGGTGCAGGTAGCTCTTTGTGTGACTTTTGTATTTGCTAGGAGTTTTATAGGGCCCTGAGAATATATGGAGAATGTCTGCCCCCAAGCTTATGGAAAACTAGTGGATTTCCTCATAGTTGGGAAGGCACAAGGTTTAAGGGATAGTCAGAAAAAAAGGAGAGCCAGTAGTGGCTAGGTGGAAAAATGTTCAATCTGCACATCTCTGTCCATTTTGAGGAACAATGATGAGATTTCTGATGGAGAGTGTGCAGCTCCCACCCTGGATCTGAGCTGAACAGAGACTTTTCAGATGAAGTGTTCAGGCCAAATTTTGGAGACTAAATTCTCCAAAGGTGTGAGAATCAAGGCCTGTGCCCTTTGCCAGTGATTCTTTCGAAAGCAATCTACAGAACAATGCAGATGGTGCTTCACAGGTTAAAAAGTGTGCTTGGTGAGGAAAAAGCTCATTTTCCTGAGCATTTCCAACCTTGCTTTGTTATAAAATTCCCATGTGATTATCAAGGGCTTTGTAGATAACCCAGCCCTTCAAGGAAAGATGGTCCCTCTCTCCCAGAGAGATAAAGAGGAAATCTAAAATTCTAAAAAAATTGTAGTGATTTCAACTTTGTGGCATTTTGTCCTGTGCTGTACCAGCAACACATTGTAGGAAGTTCATGAGGCATTTTTGCCTCTTTCCAAATGAAATGCTGTTTTTCCTTCCACCCTTTCTGGAGCATTATGTAGATTCTTCTCTGCGACATGTTATGTCCTTTCTGACAACAATTACCATAATGTCAAGAGCCCTGGAGATCTTAAAAGCCCATTTGAGTCTGCTGCAATGATAATTTGAATATTTTAAAACTGCTAACGAATTTGGTACACATTTGCTTGAAGGCTTTTTCTACAGATCTTATGCATATTGACAGTGGAGTGGGTGCTTTTCCTATCTGCTCTTAGCATTTTAAAAGTACAGGCCATGAAAGGGTTTCATGCTAAAGAAAAGGGTAGAAATAGGAAAATATGTAATTTCCATGTAACAGCCAGGCTGCTGCAGATGTATTGCTCTGTTGCAGCCAGACTTCTGAGATCTGAAGGAAACTGCAAGATGAAAACTGGGTCCAAAAGATGAGGCTCAAAATTAAATAAGCTCTTTAACAAAATAATCCCTCTTTTGAGTAATTTTGTATTTAACTGCAAAGAGAGATTACCTTGAGTATGTTAAAATACATGGTCTGCATTGTTCACACAGAAAATGCCCAAATTTGAAACACAAACAACTCTCATGGAAGTGTGTGAAAGCTGAAGGGCAGAATGAAAAATCCCACACCCAAATCTGAAGAGCTGAACAGCCAAAGGTCCTTTTCAAACCATTGTATTTTCTGACAGCACCTACATTAATGCTGGCTCTTTATCCAATTACCTGGCCAAAAAAACCAAAAAGGGTTCTACTTTTCTGCTCTAATGTCAAAGTTTTGCTACTGTGCTCTAATCTCTGTCGGGACACTCGAGGCAAAGAAAGGAACAAACATCCTCAAATGAACTTGCAGTGTCACAAAAGTGCTGTAAAGATCCATTTCTCTTTCCCATTCCTGATGGAGAGGGGTCCCAAGGCCTGGAGGATGTGCTGGAGCCCATCAGAGCTGTTTCCATCTGTAGCTCTAGCAGGAGTGGAATGAATTGTCTGGGCACTGCCCCTTTTCTGGTTGGTAGCACCAATCTGCCACTCCATAGATCCAAATCGCTGCTCAGGGTGCTGCTGCAGCTTGTTGTAAGTCTGTGTGGATGTGGAGCAGCATGGGATCAGACTCTGGGAATATTTCATCCTTTTCTAATGCAATGAAGACATTTGCTTCAAAGCGCTTTGTCTTTGTCACTCTCTTTCCAAACCTTCCCAGCAGCATGGGAACTCTTCTGCACATTTCACTGGTTGATCTTGACTCTTGTGAATCCATCTTAAGTTTACAAATGGATGTATAGAAGCCAAAATAATTAAATTCTTGGTAGCAACAAACTCTCATTGCAATCTTGTGGTTAAACCAACTTTCTTTTGGGAAATAATGTTTTGATGAAAACCAGAAATTTTTGTGTCTCATGAGAAGTTACAGATTTTAATGAAATCACTCCCCTCCAGAAAACTTCTGAAAGTAAAAAACTGATCAGCTTTGGATATGTCAAAATATAGATATTTAATATAAAAATATTGTTATGCCTTTTCATTTATATTAGTTTGAATATTTCTGTATTATTTCAGGTCTGTCATAAATATTACTCAATAGGTTTTGTTAGGAGTGTGTCAAGTTACAGTGTGAAATAGAGCCAGAAATACCACAGCACTTACATGTTTTCTGACCTTTTCAATAGGTTTTCAGTACAGTTACTACTGAGTAGGGATTGAACTGGAAAAGCTCCATGAAGCTTTTCAGAGTGTTTCTCATTTAATCAAGAAGAAAAGAGCAATACTGGAAGCACTACACAAGGAATAGTTGTCTTTGATAGTCTGGTGTTTACCTGGAATATTTTTTTCACATATAAAAAATTAAATTATTTTATGAAAACCATTGGAATTTTAGTGGTTTTGTTTTTTTGTTGTTTGTTTTTTTTTGGTTTTTTGTTTTTGTTTTTTGTTTTTTGTTTTTTGTTTTTTGTTTTTTGTTTTTTGTTTTTTTTTTCCCCATGGCAGCAGATTTCAGTATTTCAGTTATTCCTCCTGATTCGGAAAGAAAATAACTCTTCAAGCTTTAGTGTTTCCAGTGAACTCAAAATCCCAGCAAACTCTAATAACTATCAATTTTCTTTCTCTTAGATTGGTTATGTGCATATCTAACATCTGAAATATTTCACAGTCACCTTTGCAAATAGAATGTGGAGACCTTGGGGAGGCAGGACTGTATTTACATACAGAGCAGACAAGCTTTTAAGGGGTGCATCATCAGACTTCTCATTTTCATGCCAGACAAACTCAGAGGCAGAGCCTCAGCTACACACAGAGGAGAGGGCAGGAAAGGCAGGGCTCAGTTCAGACAGAACCTGTTAAATGCTAACAAGATAAATTTGGGACATTCTGGACTTCTCTATCTGTGCAGTTTTATGTATGTGTGTAACGTCTTTCATAAAGTGTAGATAAGAAACTACATATGGGGAGAGTTTTCCTTTTCCTGCAGACTATCCTAGTTCTAAACATAAAGTCTTTAAATAAATGAAAATATAAAGATAACCCGCCCACTATGGCAAACTGTATTAGTCTATATTTTGAAAGACAAAAATATGAGTCATGCTTCTGACAGTTTTTTAAAACTTACGTATTACTACAAAAAGGTCAGAGTATTTCTGTTGTTTGGAAGAAAATCACTGCTTCTTATTCTCTGTCTGCATTTCCATTGCATTTTTAAGTGTATGAGGTGCCACGAGATTTTGTGGGGACTTACCTGCCCAGATTTGGCTGAATACAACTCATAGTTTCTAATGATTTTGGGAATAGCATTTTAAGCACAGTTTCTGCACAATATCTAATCCTTAAGATTGAGGTCTTAAACCTCTTCAGTGCAGATAAAAACAATTCTCCCTTAGGCTGCTTCAGTGCAGACAAATACAAAAACTTTTCCCCCAATGTAATTTTTTATCTCAGTGGGATCCTGGCTGAAGGTTTTGAAATAATTTTGCAGTTTTGTATAGGTAGTATTCCAGAGTAGTGAGAGGAAGGGACACAGAATGCATTAGACTTAATTATGCAATTAATTAAACTGTAATCTTTTTTCAGTAGGAATCAACCTGTCACCAGAAAATGTCAAGTTGTTGCACTCAAAACCTTTCCTGGGAGGCACTTGCTTTGCACACTTAGATTTGTTCGTGCCAGGGTGGGTTTCTAAGAAGGACAGTGAAAGACTTTGCCCCTTTCCAAGAAAATCCAGGAGCTCAGTGCTCTGGGAATGGGCACAGTGTGTGTGACAGCAGGGTCAGCTCTCCAGTCCTACACTCTTCCTAAATTAACTCCAAAGTAGCCACAGGTGTGGCTTGAACTCTGCCTGTGGTGAAGAGATTTGGGCATTGGATGTGGAGCTGTCAGAGCCTGACCTGGATTCACCACGAGTGATCCCCTTAGGCTGGCACTCACAAAAACTCTGGGTTTGCCCGGGGTAACATTCCTATACAGCCTTTGTTTTATCTAAAAACTGACTCTAAATTATTGATGTGGTAGAGGAGGCATTTCTTCTCAAGATCTGAAATTTATTTCAAAGGTAGCTGAGATTCAGGGAAATTCTGGTGAGGATACATTCCCACCAAGGATGAGCAGATACAGTAAACAGAGAGGGCTTTGAAACTTTCCCAAAGAATAAGCAAAAATTCTTTTCTTCCTTTCTTCTCCCTTATATGACAAACAAAGGCCATTAATAATGACAAACAAAATGTAAAACCTTCTATGACTTTCCCCAGGCTAGAAAATGGGTCAGTAATTCAACTTCTGTAAGAATGCAATGTTCGTGGCTCCCAGACACCTCTGTGTTGTGTTATTTGTTTCCCTTACATACTGAAATTGCCCTAAAGTATAAAAAGGAACTTTTAAAAACAACATGTGTTTACGTAATGACAAAAATTGGGGTTGTTTAGAATAGTTTTGAAATTATTAACTGATAGATAAAGATTATCTTCTAAATGTGAAAGTGTTCAGAATTAGTTTAGAAATATACCTTCAGCAATGAAACCCCCGCAGGTTGGAATGGGAAAATGTAAACAGGTAGGCAGTTTGAAGCAAATAAAAAAGCAGTGGCATCTAATTTACATCTTATTTACACACAAACAAAACAAAATATTACACATATTAATTTTTTTTGCATCTTTAGGAAGATGTTCTAGTAATTTTATTTTGAAATTTACTTCAAGAAATGACGTATTGTACTGATATCTATATAATTTTCAGCACAATGCTTCCATTTTTAAAAATAATCATCATCTTAATGGCTTGAATGCAACAGGAACATAAAAGCCCAATTAATGAAAATAGACTTGCACTTGTTTTAAGATGCTTATATCAAAGTCAGGCTCATATTTAAGACTCTCTTTGGACTAGATCTTTTCTGTGTATTGTTCAGGATGCAGATTTTTAGAAGGAAGAAAGAGAAGTCTAGTAAGAGAAGCCCAGTGAAACTTCTGCAGATGAGGCAGATTTTGTTTTGCCTCTAACTGTATTCAGGAGCTGTAACTCCTGCTTGTCCTCTGAACTCAGTGACAAGTGCCTTGTGTTAATGAGTCTATTCACCTCCTTATTAGCAAAAGTGACAAAACCCAAACCCAAACAGGTCTGCAGCTATGAAAAATGATAAATTACTTCACTGCATTTGTAAAATGTCAGCACGGGAGATGCTCAGGAAGCTCCCCCTGCCCTGCAGGGAGGTGCTGGGTTCTGCCTGCACTGCTGCATCCTCTGCCAGTGTTCCAGCTGCTGCACCCTGCAGCAGGGAGCTGTCTCACCACTCCCGGGTTATCCATCCTCATATAACTTCCTCCTGGATGTATGGTTGACATTTGCTCAGCCTTTCTCAGCTGCTGCTAAGAATCAAATAACACCTGCCCCATAGAATGTGATACTAAGTTCATTAACATTGATTTCCATCTCCCCTGAGCCTCACCTGACATACATGGGAGTGTGTGAACACGCTATAAACCCAAGGGGATTGAAACTGGAAATTTATATGCTATGATCTGACACCAAGAAAGTGGAGCTTAAGGAGTAAAGATGATCCACCATTGCTAAAAAAATATCATCCCAACCCTTGTTCCCTCAGAGCTGCCCTTCTCCTCACCTTCTGAGTATTCAACTCTCATTTCCATATTTTTGTGCAGATGTCTTCCATGATTTGAGAAGAATTCATGTAGTGTTTATTATTGATGTGTCTTGGAAATGCAGACCAGCATGAAGAGCATGAGTGCTTTGTTTACAACTTAATGGCAAAGTGGTTGAATTCTAAAAAGGGCACTGTTATTATTTAAAGATGAGCAGAAAGCAGGCAGCAAAGAGAAACAACCTACTCAGAATTCTGCACTGTCTACAAGACAGGAATAACCTTCTGCCATGGAAGACAATTAGATGTAATTAATGCCTTTAGACTCCAGTTAGTAACAGCATCCCTTTCTTTCCATTCCTGCCACTGTTTAACACCACATGGAAATACCAGAGCATGGAGAATGGCAGATCCTGGGACAATTTCACAGGAAATGTAGTGCAATTGCTGTGGTAAAGTTCTGAAGGTGCAAAACAAATGTGTGTGGTAGCCAAAGGCCAACTCATCCCGAGCTAACATTGGCCAATTTAGTGGTTCCTCAGCTTTGTGTATAGAAAGGATCAGACTTCTGTCTGAAAAAAAGAAAAAAGAAAAAACAACCATGCAACAAGCAGAGAGATAAGAAAATACAAGAGCTTTTTGAAAACCCAATCTTTGCAAACACTATCTGCAAAATCTACTAGGTTCTTATTGCAGCAAATACTCTTAGGAAGAGTGCCTCGATTTCATATAATCCTATAAATAAGGACCATTACTGCTCAGTGAATTTCTCCCTCTGGTGGGCACAATGTGATAAACAAAAGCTAATATTTCAATCAGAAGATAATCTTTCTATTAGCCAGAAAACTAAGGCCTGGAAAATCCCATTTCTCAGGCACAGGTTTGTCAGGATGAGCTCCCCAGTGTGGGGCTGAACGCTCCAGGACTCGGGGCAGAGAGCTCTCAGTGTCTGTGTGAGCAAACCCTGCCAGCAGCTCTTTCCTAAACACCTCCAGGAATGTTGAGCTCACTTGCCCACCCTAACTGAAGCCAAAAAAGAGAATATCTTCCTCTCAAACCCAAACAAAACCCACCACCACCAAAACCGAACAGTGCCACAGTTTCTCTGACTTTAATTTTGTCTGAACAAAGTGATGGTTTTGATCAGTTTTGGGACACAGCTTCAGTTTGACTGCCTTGTGACCATTTAAACTACAAGGAGGAAGCAGTGCATGGACTGATGATAATCTGAAGGGGGAATCATGCCTAGGAGCCCAGGGAGCTCTAGGAACCACCTGCAATGTCAGGACCATATCAGGAAAAATAAAATCATAGTCAGTAAGAAGAGTATTTCACCCATTTTCAGAAGTGGCATCAGAGAGTAAAGGAAATAAGGATATTAATGAAACACTTTGCCCTGCTTCAAATTTCCTGCCAAGGTGAGTCTAAGTAATCAACTTTCACAACATTCATAAAGTCTTTGGAAATGAATTTGTGCAGTGAGGAAAGCACCATAAACAAGCTACCAGAAAAATTATTTGTTTCCACAAATAATGGGCCAGACCAGGGGGAAATGTCAGGAAATGAGATGAAGATGGGGCCTGAACTCTAACAGGCAGATAATTCTCCCAAATTGGCTCTCTGTACCAACTTCAGCTGCCGTTTAAATATGACAGGATTGATGCAGCCAGTGCTAATCCCCCAAATCCCTTCTTCCTCTGCAGACTGCATGACAGCTTAGTGGCTCCAAGTCACTTCTCGGCCAGTGAGACACAGCAAGTGACTATTTCATTGCAGCAAGGTAAAATACACTGAATTATTCATGGCTGGTTTTCCTACAGCAGTCACAGGGTGCCTTCACAGCCGTCCTGTCTCTGTGTCCTCCTCCCTTTCACCCCTGAGCCTCTCCCCCAGTGCCAGAGTAACAGGAAACTCCATTATCTGCAAGGTTTGGGGATGTTCTCATAGTTTACCAGTAGATCTTGGGACTGCAGTGTTGCTTAAAACGTGTGAGGGAAGGTAGAGTGAGCTGGCTCTGGGGTTCAGCCCTCCCTCAGCCCAAATTTATCTGTGTCCCCCAAACACAGCTTAGTCCCACCAGCCTAAAGCATTACCAGGAAGAGCCATCAGGTATAGCATGAATTGTTCTAAAATGCATTTGCTCTTCAAAACCTGTCCTCATAAAGAATCCAAATGTAACCTGACATTGTCAAAAGCTGGACTTTCTTTAGCCAGATTTTTTTCTTAATATCTTAGTATTCTTAATGATTACAGGTCTTTGGTTCTGTATAACACCCCATATTTGTGAACATGGTGAAACACAGATTACTGTCCATATAAAAAAATGCCCTTTTAATCATGCTGGAGGCTTATCAGACTTGCCTTTTAACTTCTCTTTTGAAGAAGAAATAAATTAATTTCTTTCTACTTTACACTGGAGCTTCCCCCAACTCTACCATTTTCACAGTATTTAGCAGTTAATAGCTATTCTATATAACTGATATTTAGAAACTGCTCCAAGGCAGTCACCCCTGGTGTATTAATGGAGGGCAGTTGTATGCACTATTGATTAAAATTTAAAAAAAAATTCAGAAGACCATCAGTATCACAGTATAAAATATTGTATTTTAATAAAAAATAATTTTGCTTATTGTTTATGAATCTCCTTTCCCGACTAAATAGTAACAGATTTTGTGGTGGCAGCAGGGGATTCAGCAGGAAGGTGTTGGTTGCCCAGCAGGGACAGGGACATGGATAACTCTGTCCCTTCCACAGCCCCCTCAGAGGTGGAGCTGGCACAGAGGATGCTCACCCTCCTGACTGTCCTTCTCCTGAGTGGGGAGTGGAGAGATCTGTGAGGATTTGGGATCATTCTCATTCTCATCTGTGATGCAAAGGAAAAAATCAACATCTGTATCCAGATAATGCCCTTCAGAAACACAAACTATCTCAGAATGCCCGAGGCCCTAATAAAGGCATTGGCAAATATTTCTATTCTTTTATAAATCTTAATTGGCTCCCTAGAGCCAGTCCAACTTCAGAATAAATGTAACCCCAAACAAATGGGAAAAAAAGCCAAACAAAAAAATCTCAAAACTCAGAGAAGTTGGGGAACAACTTCAGCCATTTTTAGAGCTTGAAAATATTTGCAAATTCCTGCAGGTCTGCTATCAATACCCTTAGGCAAGACATCTTTCCTGGAGCTGTGCTGCCTCAGTCTTTGGTCACACTCTACTGATCTTTCCATGCATCCAGTTCCCCTGAGAACTGAGGATCTCCAGGATGAAAAACAGAAATATACATGTGAGTGTTCCCAACTCTTCAGATGGCAACAGAATGAGCCTTAAGAGGCAGCTAAATGAATTCTTTTAAAAAGCAAAATTAAAGCTTGACACTTGCAAAAACTACAGAAAGAAAGTGGAGGCAATGACTCAGCCCTGATGGGCAGGGGGTGGTGGCCCAGCACATCCCCCATGGTCAGTCACACTGGGGATCCACTGCATCCCTGCTGCTGCAACTACAGCACAGCCAGCCTGGGGCAAGGCATGGAGCAATTCATTACTAATGGGCAGATTGCTCTGAATCACTCTGGGTCCAGCAGACTGGAAATGTGGCCAGCTGAGGCTTCCCGAGTGGACACAGAGATTGCTCACCATGGGGGAGGAGCAGCAGGACAGAGATGCTTGTGCAGAGAGGCACAAAACTGTGACAGGTTTTGGGGGATCCTTTCCATCCTGGAAGGCACTGTGCGATTTAAAATGCATTAGACAAATTTTAAGGAAGGGAATAGTATTTAAAAAAACATTTTATAAAAGGTTAAAATATTCAGACAAAGAGTTATTTGGGAATATATCTATTAATTGTGCAACTACTATGAAATGGGTGTTTCCAGATGAAACAGTGCCCTACAGCCAACACAATGTGTTTGTCTATGGTGCAACACCACTTTCAGGAAATATTAGCTGGCCTGCTGCTGTGAAGTTCAGACTTTTTAATCAGCAAATCATTTTCTTCCAGTCGTGTGCTGCTGTGCTAAATTGCGGTGCTGAATCCAGAGAAAATTCTCGTGGCACTACATGTATGGATTGGAAATTGAAGCCTTCCAGTCTCAGTAATTTCTTGATCAATCAGGGTAACAGAAAGCTGTGGTGATTCAGAAGTGGTCCAGAGTGAGCATAATTTCCTGTTCAAGTACAACACCATCAGATTTACCCAACCCAGGGTGGGTTGGTGCCTGTTTTGCTCATAAAATCTGCCCCATCACGAAGGTGAACATTTACCATTGGAGTGTTGGAACCCTGGAAACAGGGAGTTTTGAACTTTCTGTGCTGCCAGGCACTGACCCCCAAAAGAGCACTGCTTTTGACCTAAGGCCTTGAAGAAGGCTTCCAAAATTGAATGATAGAACTAAAATCACTGGTGTGTAGTGTGAGTAGAAGTGTGTAATATCACATGGTGAAAGGTTTAGAACTGAGGGTTTTAGAATATAGTAATAGGTATAAGACAAGATGGAAGTTTTAGGGCAGAAGTTTCTTTCTTTCTTCTTGTCCCTCTTCTTCTTAGGTATAGATAGTACTTTTATGATTAGATAGAAAATGCTGCATTGTGAGTCACAGGTGTTTAGTCATTAAGTCAAATGTAAAAATAATTTAGATGTTAGCTTTTAGTTGAACTGTTTAGCTTTATTAAACCTTGTAACAAGCAAAATACATCACCATTTCTTCATTTTAGCTCATTAACTAGAAGTACTGTAACCCTCACTGTACTATAAATAAAAATTAATAAACAACTAAGTCCAAAAGTGAAATTCTGTCTCTCGTCCTGTCAACCCGACTCTGACTGAAAAAAAAAAAAAGAAAATAAGAAGTGGTATTAGAGCTCAGCCATTCCGTGTGTCTTTACAGTGTAGTTGCATTAATCTGACTGCTCCTCTCACTGTTACTGGACATACAAATTGGCAGACCCACAGCTGTCCAGAGAGATCATGGCTTTGCAAGATGGTACAAGCAAGATTTTGTTTGATTCAAACTGAAATAAATACGTCTGTCTGGCTAGAAAACAGCAACTAAAAGAGATTTTTCATATTTTTCCTTTTTTAAATATTTTCTAATTTTAGAGGTTTGGAAAACCAACAGTAGGAGCTAAAAACAAAGCATCAGCTGCATAATCAACCCCAGTGGGAGCAGATCTTCTTTTCTTCAAGTTAATAGCTCAGTACAGAGGCTTTTTCTTGCTCAGTTCAATTCCCACATCATCCTGACACAGTCTGCCCCAATAGCTCCTGCTTCCACAGCCTGTGAAAAATTCCTTAATGAGGGTTTTCCAGTCTAACCTGCTAAAAACCTCCCATTTTTCCATTGATTATTGAACCATCATTATTGAGTAGCAACATTTCCTTCTTTGTTTCACTATACAGGCAAAAGCACTCTTTAAATTAAAAAAATCCGTTAAATATCTATTTAAAGTAATAATTCATTGAGCAACCCATGTTTTTAGATTATCAAAATGGACATAAGAATTTCATTTTAACACAAAACAAACCAAAAATATTCACATCATTTACTTAACAGAAAGAAGTCACACATAATTTTTTTGAGGTAAGAGAAGAGAACTTCCTGGCAGATTCAGTTCACTGTCAGAGATCTGTTAATAAATCACATTTCTGAGTGTCTAAGGCAACACATCCCCTTCCTTTTCCCTACTTGATTCTCACAACCTGACAGCAGGTTTTTTTACTGCTTTTTCAGAGCCTTCAGTCAGGTTGTTATTTTGCTCTTCCAAAGTTGAAAATTCAGGTTCTGGAGGTGCTGGTTCATGGCCACTTCCAACCTGAACACAATCAGAGATTTTTTTGTTATGGACAATCAAATCCTTCCCTTCTTGAGGAACCTTACTTTTATTTTCTCCTTATTTATTTGACAATAGATAAATATTTGGCCTTAAAAGTAAATTTTCCTAGCTCAGATATTAATTAGCTGAGCAACATTAGTCCATAGTGACAACTGTAGCAACAAAGTAAAATCTGTATTTCTCAGAAGAAATAGATTTTTAAAATTTTCCCCAAAGGCTCAAAATTTGCTGGCAATGAAATATTTAAAGTGTTTTTTCCTATGAAAATGGAACTTTATCACTGTCTTCTTAAGTCATTAACCCAGAACTGCAGAGGGGCCATTCACAGCTTCTCAGCAAACCCCCTACCCACACTTTCAGACTGTGAATTAATTTCAGATTGCTGCTGAACAGTGAGAATGCAGCTGGAGCAGTGATGCACAAGGGGCTGGAGGCTGTGCCCAGGCTTTGTGCAGGTAATGGTGGAGTTTAGGTATGGTACTCACAAAGCAGCTGAAATAAATCTCCATTTCCCCCAGAACTGGATTTATCTGAGTGGAGAGGAGGAATGACCACACCAGGTAGCTCAGCTGCTCTAGCTTGGCTCAACACAAGCACAGAAAAGTGTAAATAAATTCAATCCACAGGGGGGAAATGATTGCCCGGACTGCTTGGGGCTACTGCTGGCTTTTCTCTCCCCAGCAGCACTCCAGTGTGTTATCAGTGTTTCCTGATTATTTCTCTCCATTCTCACTAAAACCTTTCATTCCTACCCACTTCTTTTTGGACATAGTTTGAAAAGTAGTAGAACGGCTTTTTAAAATGGTATTTCAAGCAATTGACTTTCTGGAAGGCTGAGAACAGCGAGGCCATTGTGCAGTGGCAGCACCAGGGAGCAGATGGTGACACTGATGCCAGTAACTGAGAGGGATGAGGCTCCTGCTAAGTGATGGCTGTGGAGATGAGTGATTTTACACCCAGAAAAATCTCCCTATACAATCTGTTACCCCTCTGCATATTCATTTCATTCTACACAATATCCAACCACTTTTCCTCGAGCTTCCTGAATCTTTTTGAAAGATTATAAAAATTTCATTTATATTGTCTCGTGCCTGTCACTCACTTCTGCACTTATCTGGCTGGTGGAAGGCAGCAGGCTCAAAGTGCAGCTCAAGTTATTTCAGTAGCACTGACATAAAGGGTGCACAGGTGCCCTGCTCTGGGAAGGACAGTGATGCCACATCTGCCCTGTCACTGTCAGAAGCTGCTGCTTTGGTACAAGATGCTGCAGAAATGAACATGTGCTGCTCCCTGAGCTGACACAAACCCTCTCAGAGGGGGCTGGAGCTGCTCCTGCAGAGCCAGACGTGCAGAGGTGACACCAGCTCTGCCATCTCCCTGCAAAGACAACCTCAGGCAGAAGGTTGGAAACCTCACAAGAGATGGGAAAGCTGCTCTAAGGTGACAGGGCTCAGCTGTCAGAGCCCCAGTCCTGCTCTGGGTCTCAGGACACCTCAGAAAATGAAAAGCCCCACAAAGAAATCACCTGTGAGGCAGGCAGGGACAGGGGAACATCACATTTTCCAGTCAACACACGTTTCCAACCACTGTGGCTTCAAGTCATACCTTTCATCTAAGGGGATACAAGAACAGGCAAGTTCAATAAAGGCAACTCCCCTTCAAGAAAAATGAAAATACAGTCTGATCAAATTTTAGATCAATTAGAAAGTTTTCACTGGTCTCCAAAGGAAATAATTGATTTCAAGTTGCTTGCTCTAATTAGGTCAAATTTTAATGGAGGAACAAAATTTTTTAAAAAGCACAAGAGAACAAAACTCACACTGGTTTTGATGTTGAAGCAAAAGACTGTGGCATTTGCTGGTGAGATATCCTAATGCTCCCTTCCCCAACCAGCAGACAGATGGTAGAGCTGGGTTATGGCATCTTATGCATCATTGATGTTCACACATTTAGAGTGTTAAACCATGAGAGAAATGAGTACAGATCCTGATACCTCAGTGACATGACACCACTGCAAATAAACAAGAGCAAACATTAGAGCCAAGTCGATAAAGATTATAAAGATTTTGAGATGCTGAGCAGGGCACCCGTGGTGCATCCTGAGCAGCCTGGGATTTTAGCAGGGATCACAGATATTCTCTCAGTGCCAGTAATGAGAAGAAACAGTAGGTTAAAGAGTACAAAGATATTTAGAAATTATTTTTGATGTGTGAGTCAACAAGCCATAGAGTATTAACCATGTGTGATCCTCATGGCCTGACTCTGGGCTTCCTCTCTGAGGGGAGGAATAAAAAGCCCATAATTGCTGGTCCTGGCAGGGAAAAAAAAGGGAAAAGAACTGCAGCAGCAGCAGCAGCAGCAGCAGAGCTACAGGGGTCCCAAATGTGCAAATGTGCATATACTTCTCTGAGGGGAGCCTGCACAATCCTAGAACATAAACAGCAACAAAACAGCAACAGCTGCTGCATCCTCACCCTGCCCTGGCAAGTGGGAGATCCTTCTTAACTCTAGAAGAAAGATTGAAAAGTATATATATACACACTTCTCAAAATATTTTTAAATGTGATATAGACACATACATATATATACATTATATACATGTATATATATATATGTATGTGTATGTATGCATGTATGTATACACACACCGTTTTTCCTAGAGGTTTCCAAATATTTAAAAGGCCGAAGAGAAAAAGCCACAAATAAAACACAACTAAAATTCTGTTAATCTTTCATAAAAACACATACTTTACAAAAGTCTCCCAAGTCTTTTGTAATATCCTGAAGTGATAAAAATAATTTTGTAGCAAACAAAAGTCAGTACTAACCACCGCCAGTGGTTCCAGCATTAACCAGTGAATTTCCAAAGCAAAAACCTTTAAGGATATAGCGAGAGGATATCAAAATGAAGAATTTAGTTTGACGTCTGACTGAAACAATTTTAATTAATAATGCTGGGTTTGAATATGGTGAGTATCAGACAGCAATCCAGCCCAGGATAGCTGGACCCTGACTGTGTGAGATCTTTACACACCAAGCTCAGCAGTTCTCTGCTTTGCTCCCCAAGAAACAAGGCAATATTTGACACCAAGAGCTGCCAGGGTTAGCTGTTACCTTGCTGCCACACTTTATTATCAGCCAAAATCCATGAAATTCTTTCATGTTACTCCTTCCACCAATCAGTTTTAAAACTCCAGGTCTTGCTGCTGCCTGCAGAATTTTCTCTTGGGCATTTCCCCCTGAGGACCTGGGTTCTCCTCGAGCAGGGCAGCACCCCAGAAGGATAAAACCCACGGAAGAGGAGCATGGAGTTACCTGCAAGTTCTGAAAGGAGCCTTTGGCAGTGAGAGTTTGAGAAGACAGGCATGGCTTGGGTTCTACCTGGTGGCCAGGAGACCACCTGTGATAGCCACAGGTGCCCAAATGTCCACCTCGATGGCCACGGGGCTTGTATGAGCATCCAAGGAACACAGGTGAGGTTCTGCAATGAGGGGATGAGGAGAACCCCCAGGCTGCCCTGCAGATTTTCCTGGTTACACAAATGCTGGGCATCACCAGCTCCAGGAATGGGCACCAGGCTGCTGCCAGGAGCAGGGAATGGATCTCAGTGTTTTCCCGTGTTTCCCCAAAAGCAGAACCCCAGGGAATTATTGCCATAGGATATTCCCTCTCTGGCAACTCCTGTCAGGAAACTTCTGCAAGGAACAGTCTGTCAAAGAAAACAACCACCAGATGTCATAGTAGGATAAATTGAGAAACGCTATTCACACTGCACAAACAAAGATTAGATTATTTCACTGGTTCTCCAGCATTCCCATGCAGGGCATCATTGGGACTATATGTCCTGCTTTCCTTCACTCATGATGAGAGGAACTGGAGAACTTGGGTCACATTAATAGGCTGTATTTCACCAGTTAAAGTAAGTTAAAATCAGAGCAAATAGCCCCACACTGCACAGCCCCAACTGAACAGCTACTTTTTCAGTGTAATATTTTTAAATTTACTTTTCCCCACTTGTATCAGTGGCTCTATGTACAGACATTTAAATTCACCTCCTGATCCTGCTGGATTTTCAGCAGCACTGTCACTCTCAGGAAATCATACATCTGTGTAAACCAACAAATGGCATTTAACATCAGTTACTTTTTCATTAAGAAAATCTTGGCCAAAATACCTTCAGCTGTTAATTTTGACCTTCCAGCCATATCCCACAGGATCAGTGATGATGGGGACATCCTGAATCTCCACCCTGACATCCCTGCTGTGGGACACCAACCTGGAGCAGCTCTTTCTGCTGATCCCAACCACCAGGACAGCAGGGCTGAGCTGCAAACCACCTTTCAGGTGCAAACCACCTTTCCAGCTGTGCTGCCCCATTGTTCTCAGCTCAGAGCTCCTTCCCTGCCAAGACCTGGACTGCTGCTCTCTGCTCCTGGGCTGTGGTTTCCCCAGTAACACAGAAACCTGCTTTATTGTGGGTAGTGAATGAGCATACATAATTAAAAACACAAGCAGGGAGCATCTCTGCTTTATAACAGCTTTCTTTATTGGCTCTGCTGGCAGTATTCCTGCTCCAAATGGGAATTTGAGTTACTGACCACCAGAGGTCCTCTCCAGCCAACATTTCTCTCGTTCTACTATTTTTTAATATTTGCGCCCTTCTTTGTTCAGGGGAAGAAACTGGAAAGCTAGAAACATTATTTTTGGCAGAGACTAGGAATTTTAATGTTTAGGATTTTATGCATGGTATTTTGGATTCTTTTGCAGGTTGAAACCTGTTAACAAGAAGAGTGTCAGAGATAGCAATTATCAATATTCATATCCAGTTATGTAAGCGAAGGGAAAATGCTACTGAAGACGTGTCTGGCCTTCATGTCCAACAATTTTCTCTGATAGTCAGTGGGGGAAGAAGAGGGGAGAGGGTGTTTATAAAGGTTCTGCAGTCACATGAAGAGAACAAAGGAAAAATAAGGAATGTAATTGCTTATTTAAAAGTATGTATTGACATTGATCTTTTAGCTCCTCTTACAACTGAGTTTAGGCCAGGCACTACATGTCCAGGATTCTGCTGGGTGCCACTCAACCAGCTGTCACTTAGGCTGCATGGGACAATATTTCCAATTTCCTTTTGATCTGCAAAACAGAAGCACAGCACACGTTTATCCTCAAGCCAACATGGCCTTTCCCAATAAATAAGCCTTTCTTTTGCTGGTTACAGGACACAATTTTTCTCTCCTACAAGCCACAGGACAGGCCCCTGGTTTTGTATGAATCACATTCTCACTTGGTGTTTGCAGAATTCCACGGAGCATTGGGATATGAGAGAGCATCTGTCTCTTGAACTGCAAACCCAGACCTAAGAGTGACTTGTTGTACATGTGTTGACATGTTGGTTCCTTTTATCAGGAGGCAATATGTTCTACACGAACCCTTCCTGCTGACAGTTCCTTATAGCTCATCACATCCACCAGGGATCTGGGATGAGGCAGTGGCACCTTTCATGAAATTTCACAGATGGTGACACGCCACTGCGTTCAAGGAATAAAAATATGTCCTCTCCATTTTTGCTGCCTGGGTTCTGGCCTGATCTTCTGACATTCATATTTGCATACCTAAGGTGGAAGCAGCTTCGAAATAAACATTGTGATAAATGAATAATACAGCTAAGATATGATTACACACAGAGCCAAAGAAAATTAGGGTTGCAAACTTGAGCCCTGCAAAACAAGGAGAGGTGTCCCTGAACCAGCTCTGTTGGATCACACTGGTGGGCATCATCATTAATTGCACAATCCCACAATGATTCTTCCACTGTCTCATCAGCTCACAGGATGGATGATGTTCCCTTAGTCAGCAGCTGTTCCTTGTTGTGTTTTCTCTTCATTCTTCACTTTGTTGTCCTGTGTGTTATTTATTGCAATGAATTACTGATGTGTTCTGAGGTGAGGATTATTCCATTTTTCATCTGAGATCATAGAGGGCAAGAATTCCTAGAATCAAACAACCCCCTCCTTTCCTACTTTCCCTCTAGGAGCAAATAATCCACCAAGTTTTCTTCCCTGCACTCTCTCCCATCTCAAAAAGCTGTTTCATCATTTCATTGCCTGCACGTATCTCTGCTTACCTTGTCTCCTGGTTCAGATTGAAAACGGCTTGGGATTAAATACCCTCGTGCTTTGAGCTGGCCAAAACCAAGCAGTTCTTCAGCAACATGTGATGCCTCCAGCCTTTTCTGCTAACAAGTATTTTGTCTTCCTTCTTGCAGGACATTCTTCAGCCTTTTCAGCGAGCTCAGGGGGCACAGGCTTGTCAGCAGGAAATCACAGTGAAGGATGATTTAGGAAACTCGGAGGTGGATCAGCTTTATTGGAGTCATGCTAAGATGCAGCAGGCATGGGGAGCCCAAATCATCCTGGCATCAAACAGAATTTCTCAAAGGACACCATTACAGAGCTCACAACCCACAGCCTTAGGGACTGACCCTGTTGCTGTCTTTTTCTTCACTATTCCTGCAGTCATTATATTTATACAAACAGATTGGCCAAACTGGAAACAACCCCCCCCCAGTTCCCCCCAAAAAAACACAACAACGATTAGAAAAAAACCCTAGCCTCCTGTGAATGAGGAAGCTTGAGGAACAGAGATAATAAGCAGCCAGACCATCCTTTAGCTCCGTCTGTAGGGACACATTCACACAAAGTTGCTGTCTCAAACTAATTGCCTGTGCTGACTCATTCACAGAATCATGCTGGCCATAGCCTGTAATTATCATGACATAATTATCACTTCAATAGCACAAAGAGTGCACTCTTATCTGATATGATAAAATAGTTCAATTAATTTTAAACAGAGGGAAACACTAGTACATCCTTAGAGCCTGGCCACAGAGACAAAGCAAGCTGTCAGAATCAGATTATTGATTTCATGTTCTCTCCTGGCTTTATTAATTTTTGCTCAGGCATTACAGTCACCACTTTTCATGCACTTAGGAGATTTTAATTTGGCATAATACCGGAGCAAAGGAGTAAGATTAGATATAAATTCAGGAAAGAGACAGCACTAATGGAGAGAGGTAAACTGTGTGTAATATTTACAGTGGAGAAAGTGGTGATTTCAGCAAGCAGGAATTCTATCCCACTGGGAGAAAGGGTAACAAAGTGAAAAAGTGGAGAGGAATTGCCCAGTCCATCAGGCTTTCCTCATCCTTGGTGACAATGTTCCCCACAGTGTCCAAAAAAGGACAGAGATTTTCCTTGGCCCTCCTTTTGTTGTTAATGTATTTTTAAAAACACTTTTTATTATCTGTGTTTGTATCTGAAGTAAGGGAATTCTACAATGGAACAGGACAAAAGCACCCTTTAATGATGATAGCTCAAATATTTCCAGCTTGATAGCTTTCAAAAGCAGATTCCTTCAGGCTTTTTCCTGTCATGTGCTCCAGGGGCAAATGCTATGTATCATGTCAGATTCTCTGCAATGTATCTTGATCATTCAAAGGCTTCTGTGCATTCAAACAAAAAGCCTTGGAATATCACAGGAAATCTAATGGGCAAGATTGTGGCAAAATTATTTTTTTAATAACAGAAAACTTTCCAATGAGTACATTGTGTTGCCATGGTTGCAAGACATTTCCCTATTCCAGAACTATCGCCTGTCAGCACTGCTCAAAATATAATAGAGCAGTCTAAAATAAATAGTTCTGAAAGAAATTGGGGTTAAAAAGTTAACCTTGGGGTTAAATTTAGGATCAGCAATTTTCCTGGCTTTTGATGAGGAAGGTAGAAAAAGCCTTGTAATGGGGAATCTGTATTTAAGATCCTCATAACCCAGAAGATCCCAGGATCCATTTGCAGTGCAGATCTTGCCAGCTCCAGGAGGGAGAAGCCTGGAGCTCCTGGGCAGCATCTGCTGCTGCCTGTGCTGTGCTGACCCTGGAGCTGCAGGCACCTCACTGGGCTCCAGGACTCCTGGCAGCACAGAAAATCAAGAACTGCTGGGAAAACAGCAGAGCACTGCTCCCCTGTCTTGGTTTGAAAGCCAGGTGTTTGTTAAGAAAGGCAGGAGCCTTTCTTGAAATGGACAATGTAAACCCCCTCCCTCCAAATTAGTATAATTTTGAAATTAAGGAACTTTCAGGCAAAGATAGGGGAATAGGAATAACAGTTCTTTACTAGGCAAAATTAAAATAGAAATACAGTATTACAAAAAAAAAAAAAAACAACTAAAAACCAACCCCAAACCAAAACACTGACAGAGTCAGAACACAACCTGACACCCCATCAGTCAGTCAGGGTTGGTGCAGTCCCATTAAATGGTGGCTGCATCCTCCTGCATTGACAGATGTGCTTCTGGTGGAGCAGTGCTCCTGGAGAAGGTGCAGTTTTCCTCCAAAGCTCCAGTGATGCTGTGGAAGGGTCTGGTTTTCCTCTGGAATCCAGTGGAAAAAGGCTGCCCTGGTGTTCCAAATCTCAGATTTTATCTAGGTAGGAAATGCTTGTCTCCTCCCCCTGGGTGGAGCATCTCCCAATGGGATGATGGAATTTTATCAGCCATGCACTGGGACTCCATGGCCCATTAACAGGAGAGATCTCCTGGAGGGAGGATGGGTTGTGGAAAAGGTAAAGAACACTGTCCCAGCTGGTTTTTAACAGATGATGATAGAATACATACTTGTGGTCACATCCTGCTTTGCAAGCCAGGACATTCCCTCCAGCCTCAGCTGCTCCAGCTGGGCTTTGGTACCAGCAGCACCACCCTGATGGGGCAACTGCAAACCCCAGCTTGGTGCCCTCCTCTGCTGGGATGGACGGCTGGGCTGTGAGGGTGGATTGAAAAGTTTGTGGAGTAGGTATGAGATTTCAGAATTGTAACCTCAGGAAACTTCTGTGGTGGCTGCACCTACCAGAGGACTTTCAACTGAGCATAGCCAAATTGTATGAGGAAATTAGTTTTGGTCACAAAATGAGCAGTTAGGTTGTACCCCAAGACTGCAATTTATTTTCTCAGGGATCTTAGAATCTTAGAGTCAAACCCATCCAAAGGCCTAGGGCAAGCTCTGCTAAAGGAGGTATCAGCAGGTCTTGGGACAATGAACTTTAGGAACCTCAGCACTTCCTTCAGAACAGAACACACTTTGCAGTGGTTTGTCTTCTCTCACTACCCTGATTCTCCACACTGTGTCTTACAATCTTCATTTCAATTCTCCTTATACCATACCTTAGGTGGGCTATTCCTTGTTTTTACAGCTTCTATCTACAGGCTGCAGAGACAGCTTCCAGCAGTTAGGCTCCTTAGACAACCCAGTTAAATAGGTCAGATTGACCTAACAGAGCATACTTGATTTTCCTTGATACAGGGACTTTCACTAGATTTCCCAAAACCCTATAGTTTACTTCATTTCTTAGAAGTATACCCAGAGATCTAATGCTGCTCACCTCACATGGATAAGTATGTATTTCCCTCTGAAATCCAAATGAGAACTTTTGCATCATGCAGTCAATGAAGGAAAGAAGATTTATCTGACCCTCATCTCTTTCTGCTGATGGACACTTCTGTCCTGCAATATTACAAATGTTGGCAGTAATTCCTCATGGCTCTTGCCTTCAGGGAGAGCTGGCAAACAGCAAGGCCAAGAGTTGCCCTAAGCTAGAACACAAGCCTGTGGTTTGGGATGCTTGCCAGGTGTGTAGCCAATGGAAGTGGAATTAATCATGGATAATACTCAGCTTATTAAGAATTCTCAGTTTCCAGAAGGGTAAAAATACCCCAGTGTTTTTCGTTTGTACTGGGACTTCTGCAAATTTAGACTGTAAGACAATACCTAGTAAGATTCAGGAAAACAAATGGTTTCAGAATCAGGTTGGCCACGTCAGCAGCCAGGCTGTGCATCCAGCAGCTGCTTTCACGTGCAAACCCTCTCCTTGTAATACAAGCTCTGGAAAATTGAGCTCTGCCCTCTCTCAGTTGATATTTTTTGTACAGCATAACCTGTATTAGAGACAAGGAACAGGGGTTATGTGTTGTAAAACAGCATCACAGGACTGAATGTGGCCCTCGAAGGTAAAAAGAGTCAGCAGGGCTCTCCATCATCCAGACTGGTGTCAGATAGTTACCCCCAAAGGAATCCTGTGAAGCCTTTGTGCACAGCCTGCAGAGGCAGGTACTGATTGTAACCTTCTCTGATCAGCTGCAGAATCAGGTAGGTGCCACAAAAGAAGTGGGGATGAATATCCAGATAAGAGGGCTCTGGATATTTCAGTCAGTCAGACCAAGGAGCAATACACCTGAGCAAATTTCTGGGGAGTTGGAGAGGACCCAGCTAGATCCCAGCACTTCCTAACGTTCTGCATCTTGAATACACAGCTCCCAGGTGCCTTTCATAGGTGCAACACCTCTGGCACCACTGAGTATCCTCCTTTGGCAGTGGCTACTGAATATCGCTACAAAGACAGGAAATTCAGCACTACAGACTCCTTCATCCCAGTTCCCTTATTGTGCCAACTGCTCACTCCAAGGATAAGAGAAAGAGCATCCTCCAAGGAGTTTCTGTGTTGGTAAAGCAGGCACAAGGGAGCACCGATTGCAGGGGAGTCCAGGCATTCAGTTCACCTGCAGTGCCTTGTTCAGTGAATGCAACTCAACAATACTAACTCAGTGTTCACACTCAGGAGAGAAAACAATACTGATTTCTGCTGCTCTTCAGCTGCTTTCTTGTCCATACAATATAGATTTCATAGTTTTTTTCTTCCACATAGATCTCACACATCATGAAGTACCTGATTACCTCATACCTTGAGAAGTGGGTGATTCTTGCTGCAGGTTTTGATTACTGAGGTTTCTGGCTTCTCAAAGATGACATCAAAACATAACAGAAAGAAACTAAATCATGCTGGCAGTTTTATCAAATTCTCATAGTCAGAACCTAGCAGCTAAAAGCAGCAAGTAGAAATAATAAACATTGTTTCTGCCTAGATGTGAGCACCAACCCCATCAATTACTCCTTGGTACATCCCTGCTTAAGAGTGAACATCATTTAATTAATACAGTAACTGCAGCTACAGGGGTATTTATATATTCATGGAAAAATGACATTATTTTCTGAAAGCAGGGATGTAAAATGCATGAACGTATTTATGAACACCTCACTTACATAAAAAGGGCTTAGAGTACTAGTTGATGTTAATAGCAAGCTTTGGCTGACTACATTGATGCATAAATTTTTAACACATATGCACAAGTCAGGTAATGCCGTTGCATACTAAGCAGGGGGTTTGAGTTCCAGTTTTCTGGGGCAGAAACTGCTTTTAATTGTATGTGATGCACAGCACCGGGAGGCTGACAGCACTAATCAAAAGTTAAAAAGCAGGAGGGATTTGTTCTTTGAGAGCTGAAATTTCCAAGTAATCCTTTACATCTAATCCAGCTTGAGCTAAGGATCTGGAGGAGAATTGCAACTGGACGTTTGTGACCTTCTCAAATGATTTGTCAGTTGAGTTTCTGCCCTTCCAGAAAGATAGACATAGTTTTAGCTTCATTGGGAGAAAAAACAAGTGGAAAAACAATGCACAAAAGCAAACGGGGAAAAAAGTTTAATTGCATTTCTCAAACTAACATTTTTAGTTGGGTGACTGCCAGGCTCATGCCAATGCTTCTCTGCATATTGTTTGGGATTTGCTGGTTTCAGCACTAAAACAGACAGCACTGGAAGCTTTCAGTGTGCTTGAAGATTAATTTCACATAATCACAACAAAGCTGAAGTCAACAAGATGAATTTAATTACTACCCTGACAGCTGGGAGGCAATTAATGCCCTTAAACTTTCAGGCGCTCTCTCACTTGTATTTTTCCCCTTCCTACTAATTAGGAACAAGCTTCAGGGTAAAGCTGACCATGGTGTTGCATTGCCCCCTTGTCATGAGAGCCACAAAATTTCCCAGTTAGACACCAGCTCATTCCCCAGAACAGGGCTCAGGGCCACCTCAGGGTGGTGGGAGCTGCAGGGCACATTTCCATCTCTGTCTCACAGCATCAGGTCTCTGTAAATCCTCTGGGGTGCCTGAGTAAAGGAATACCCCACACTGACTCTGGCAGGAATTTTTTATCACCTTACAGCCTTTCAGATTCCCAGGTAATAAAGTGTAAGACAACCTTTGCAACAGGACATTAGTATGCTGGCAAATCTGGATTGCAATTTAAAGATCACCTCCTGTGAAGCTTAATAAACCTCACATTGCACCTGAACTGAGTGGGGCTGTATATCTCCAGGGAAAGAGAGCATTAAAAAATTCCCTGTTCTAATGGCATCATTAAGAGAGAGGGCTACACCACATGCAGCATCAGGGCCATTACATTTTTGCTCTGAAACTGGAAAAAATGCACTGATGCAGCAGAGTACAACTTGGAATTTTATCCTCAGATAAAATTCCAGTGTTCAGCTTTATTGTGAATCAGACAAAAGATGAACTTCCCACAGAGTCAGAGATTTTTAAGGGTGTTTTGGCATTTCCACTATTTCAAAAGCAAAATGTTTTGAGTTGCTGTAGTGATGTAAACATCTTTATTTCTGTCAGCATTAAAATGCATTTTCCTACTCCAGCAGCTTTCCCATGGCACTTTAAGCTGTTGTTGACCTTGGAGGTCAACATATATACAACTATATATGTGCATGTGGTGCTCTCTGTTAGGGAGACAAGGAGAGATGAAACCAACTTTACGTGCAAAATAGATCCCCCAAAATAGACCAACTATAACAATGCAGTTTAGCACTTTCTGAAGAGATTTCAGCCAAATGAGGTATTTTGGTTTGGTTTTCCCCCCTATGGAAAAATGTTACTCCCAGTTACACTTGTGAAATCCTTAAATAGTGTAAAACACGGATTTTTAAAGGTTCAAATGAGAATATATCTGGTTTTATTTCAAACCTGCCTTTATTGGGCCAAGAGGTCAGTCAGGGGATTACTGAGAGGACAGAACTGGGAGAACTGGGGGTTGTTCAGCCTGGGGAACAGAAATCACTGGGGATTCCTTATTGTAGCCTTCAACTGCTTAAACGAGGGCTATATGAAACATGGGGAGAGACTTTTTAGTAGGGCCTGTTACAATAGGACAAAGGTTGATGATTTTAAACTAAAAGAGTGTTGATTTAGATTAGCTATAAAGAAGCTTTATTATAATGAGGGTGCTAACACCTTGGCACACTACTGGGAACATTCAAGGTCGGGTTGGACAGGGCTCTGAGCAGCCTGATATAATTGAAATATCCCTGCCCATGGCAGGGGAGTGGGACTAGGTGGCCTTTAAAGGTGTCTTACAACTCGAATTATTCTCTGATTCCATGATTCTACTGCTGGGATTGGAAACCTGCATGGCTTCCTTCTCCTAAGCCTTTCTGCTGGCAAATCCCAGCTATTTCTTGTGTGCTCAGTCTTACTGCTGTCAGCAGAACAGAATCTGGAAAAGAAACTCTGCCCCATAGTTTTGCTTTATGTCTACATTGCAGCGAGTACCGGCAATTAATGATCTGTTGGCAAATTAACACTGCACATGGCAATTGACTGTGGTAATGAAGTTATAGAGTCTTCTTTATGGTTTATTAGCACAATAATAAACCACACTCAGCATGTAATAATGGCACACAGTTAAATTAAAGACTTGCTGATGCCTTATAAACCATTTTGAAAAACACTCTTGCAGCAATCGGTAATAGTCTTCCCTGTGAGCATGGGCAGGATTTGCTCTCTACTCTGCAGATACAGTTCTGTCAATATATTTTTTCTATTACTCTTGCATTACTAACGAAGCAGGCTGGGTAGTGGAATATTTACTTCAAGTTGAACTAATTTTAAGCACTTTGGGTGAAAGATAAGTCTTGGCTTCTTCAGGCTACACCTATTTCTTCTCCTATGGAGAAATATAACACCAGAGTTGTTCATCACTTTCCACTCAGACAGAGGCACCAGCTGAATTTTACAGTGTTTCCCAACACTTGGCAACTTCAGTTGACTATGACTTTTTCAAAACTGGCAGAGGCTAAATCCATCCTCCCACCTCAGACAGGTGAAATGTGCTGCCGTGACCCAAGCTTTAGGATGAACTTCCCTTAAACTTTCTGCTTCATGTGTGTGACCAAGATCCTTCCTGTTTAGAGATGGGGCCTCATTTCAAACTCATCCACTGTGTGATCCTAAAGTGGGGAGGCGTTCACACGGAGCCAGAGCTCTGTGCCTGCACACCAACTGAGCTCAAAGCACCCAGAGAATCCTGGCACCACAGCCCCTTCATGTCTGCTTTACAGCCCCTATGGAAATGTAGGAGCATTATCTCTCTCCTTCTTGCAGGCAAGGCAAGTTCTTCTCTTTATTCAGTGTTGCAATGCAGGATTCACGCTGGGAGCGATCGGGCTCTCAGAGAGGCCCGTAATGGCAACAGTGTGCTGAATTTAACAGCTGACAAAAATATCTGGAACTCTCCAGACTTCTCTCTGCAGGAAGCCAAAGCAATGCTTAGGGAAGCTATTAGCAACTTCTTTCCAGAAAGCTGAGTTTCTTTCCTGCAGCTCCACTAGAGGACATCCCAGCCCTGGCCAGCTGCTGGCCCTGGTCACAAAAGCCAGGGCTGACACCAAGGTCCTCATGTCCCTCAGCCCAATATTAAACTTGATGGGGTTTTAGGTCAGTCGAAGTTTTCTTTTTTTCTGACAGAATGAATAGAGTGATACAGGAGGAAAAGCAGTCTTTTTCCTACCCTTAATCTGTCATGTCTGCTTAAACTGAAAACTCATTAGGAAGTGGCTCGATCAGTTTTGAGGTTTGACTATATTACCCATCTGTCTGATTTGAGATTTTCTCTTGATTGAGGTGCTGAAGCAGGGCATGTCAGGCACTGCCTTAAGCAGAGCCAAGAGTCATAACACAAAACCCTTAAATCAGCACTGGAGATGTTTGCTTACAGTTCAAGGAGAAGCCTGGTCATGCTCATGGGCTGAACAGGAACAGTGTTCATTTTGCTGATACAGACGTGATTACCAGGGCCTCACAGGGAAATTTGCACCTTCCACCTGTGGTCATGAAAGCTGAGATTCCAAGACGAGGGACAAAAGGAATGAGTCTGCCTGAAACTTTCAAATTTTCCTTCTATAAAAACTAGAGTACAGAAGAAAAAGGTGACTGCTGCCTTCCCTCAGCAGTCATCTAAAGAAGAGGCTAATCCATAAGAGTATGAGATTACCTTGGGGAATGTGTGTAAAACTTCACTTTGGCCAGTGCAAGGAGACTCAACAGGAGGTGAATTTCTCTCTGTTGACTGCAGTGGGACACTCATCTTCCTAAACCAAGGCTGAGGCTTCATCACTGCACTGCAGACAGAACAGTATAGTAAATATGTTTGTGCCTACATGGAACGGCCAGGATCTAAAACCTCCTTTGTGATTAGCATCTCTAAATCCCCCATCATCTCCTGCTCACCAGCATTTGGCAGTTCCCCAGGGCACTGTGGTTTGCACATTTTGCTGCCAACCCTCCCTTTGTCTCAGGCATCAGACAAGCTGAGTCAGCATTATATAAGTTCTCTGCAACAGAAGGCTTTTCTCCTTCTAAACACTTCTATAATATCACCCTCTTTAAGACTGCTCCCATTAAGGAGCTTAAAATCTTCTTGAAGTCTCTAAGATGAGAGAGTCTTAAAACTGACAGTGTTTTCCAGCCACCTCTGGCACTGTCATTTCCTTGTGTTGCCAAATTCCCCCTTCCCCCCTTTTCTTACAGGCACTACCAGGACTTTCTGAAGGAAATTAAAGAATACCTGACAGATTCTGCAGAAGCTGAATATCCTCGTGGGGAAATGGAGAAGTCAGAAGGGAAATGGAGAGAGTGCAGCTGTGTGCTGCTGTCATGAGGCAGTCAGGTTTAATTTTTATTCAGCTACTCCTAGCTGGTCACTTCCATGCCTGGCTTCAAAATGCTAATCCATAGCTTTTGATTAATTAATGAGCTTTGCCCAGTGGGAATCTGCTTACTGGGGGATATCTTTGCCTGAGGTGAGCAGCTTCTCTGGAAGTCTAATATCCCAAGACGAAGATGCTCAGTAATTCCAAATGTGTTCACTAATTAATATGGAATAAATACATCTCATAATGCCAGTGCTGAAAGACTGGCTCACAAATGCTGACTGGACTCAAGGAGCTGTAACAATTCATAATAAGCAATTATGAGCCATGACTTTCGTTTTCCTTGGTGCTTTGGAAGGGATCTATCCAGTGACAAAGAAAACAAAGACTGGAGGGACCAACTGGAGCAGCTCAAACTGTGCCTCCTCTCCATCAGCCCCCCTAGAGGTGGAAGGATTTCTGTTGTATCCAGAATGGATCTTTTTGTGCTTTTGGGGGTTGTCATGCCCTGTTCCATTGACAGTGGTGGGATAATATTTCACAGGACATTTCATGACATAGTGAGTCACCACTAGGTAGCAACATCTTTCTTTATTTTGCAGAATGGGAGGAATTTCAGCTGTGTTATATTAAGGTTCAGATCGTATTCTCAGTGCCCTGAGAGGTAACCCAAGCTCTTTCACTCCATTGCTGTAGAAACTACTGTCACACTCTCTGATCTTTATAAGGACAGGAGGCTCCTGAGACGGTACTTTCTGTCCATTTCAGAAGAACCCAATCATTCACACAAAAATAATCAAGAAAGCACCTCTTCTCACTGATTCTTTGAGCAGAACCTTTGAGGTGTTCAGTGACATCAAACTGGGGAACTTTTCAACCTCTGCTCAGAAAAGGGAATGGATCTGTGTCCAAGGGCAGGGAGATGAATTAAAGAATCTCTTGACATCCTGAGTATTCAGAGGGTGTGAATTTAGAGGGTGTTTGGGGACAAGAATACAGATTACATCTATTGTAACACACTGCTTTGGAGATTATTTGTCAGATTTCAGACTGGGACATGCAGACTTCAAAGAACATCTCCTATTGTAGAAAAACAGACATCTGGGACTTCTGTTTCTCTTTGAAGGCAGAAGGTAACCAGCCTCCCTTTCATAACATAAGTGATATAGTGGACTGAAATCTGATTTGAGAACCACCCTTAGGTTTTCAGTTTAGTTATGTGATAAGCCTGTAAGGTTTTCTGATTATTGATTGCTGTGCTTAAAATACAGTGAGAGAGGCTCAGTGCTGAGACCTATTCCTACTAGTGAGATTGAAAAAAAAAGTGTGTGTTAAAAGGATAATATCATCAGCATCAAGAAGTAGTTAGTGATCCTTTGTGTACACCATGGCCAAAGAACCTGAACTCTGGTGGACCCAGCAATTTGCCCACCCACAGGGATATTGAATCTTTGGGTAATGATGCAAAAGGATTTTTTCTCCCAGGAAGATGTTTTCTCAGCTCCTTTATACCTGTCAGGAGTTACTGCCTGAGTCAACTACTTGCAGTCTGACAGCAAATCCTGATAGACCAGGACTTTTCACAAGGTTTCATCCCAGCAGCATGACATAGGCTTATTTTGCAGTGAGAGAGACCCAGGTATGTACCAGTGAGGTGACACCGGTCTGTACCTAACCAGCTTTTAAAGGAGAAAGAAAAATGAACAGGTTGGAAGTCACTCCTCATCTCCAGCCAACTGAGACTCCAGTAGTGGCAGGCGGGCTTAGCTCTGCTGCAAATCGATTCTCGATTACCATATCCAGAGAGAGCTCTGCTATTCAGGTTACTGATGGTGATAAAGTAGGTCGTTAACAATGAGCCAGCACAAAGCAAGTCATTGTAATAGTTGAAATGTTATCCTCTCTAAAGGAGCCATAATAATAATGCAATATTATCGAGCCTTTCTAGTCTGCAGGCATCTGTCATCTGTCTGCCTAAAACTGATAGGGGAGAGTGCATTTGAATTTATTCTGCAGGAAAGGAATGATAAAGCTTTATGGCTGCTCTCTTTTTTTCCCCCCTACTTTGCCGCCTGTATCTGCCAATGGCTGCATTTTGTCACTTCTTTTGCTGTTATTTTTTAAAAATCTTGCAACACGTGGGAACTCACTGCTGCACAGGACAATACAGACCTGTTACTATGGATATACTGGCAAGGGTGACACATTCTGACCATAATTACACACAGATATTCTCATACTGGAAGTAAATGCAAGAAGTTTTCCTGCTTAGTGCTTCCTATTTATTTGTCTGTGAGCTGTCCACAGCAGAAAGTCTCATTCCTGAGGGCATCAAGGTGGGCAGTGTTCCTCCCACAGTCACTCACAGGTGTTGGTCTGTGCTGGAAGTGCCAGAAGCATCTCCTTTCCTGTACAAGGGGCAGAAGACATGCAGCTTGCACAGATTTCAATGGAATCTCTGAAGGTCCAGTGTCAGAAGCATCACAGAAAACACTGGGAAATAGTACAAATAATTCTGTATGTGGTTACCTACCTGCACCTGAACTGGCACCACAGGTTTTCATAATGCTGGAACTTGAAATGGCACTGCAAGATTGGATAACCCCTGCTCTGAAACACAACAGAAATGGCATTAATACACCACACAGATAACAGAGGGTCTGGATGACTTGGGACACTGAGCACATCTAATCTCTAGGTCATTGGGGATTTAGATCTCAATGACTCCTGAATCTAAAGCAACACAAAATGTAGCTTTAACTGTTCCATGCATGTTGATTTAAAAGGGACAACCTTCCTATCAATCTTTACACCTACCTAACATGTATTTATTCATGATTTTTTAATGAAGTATCATCTCTTAGTTTGTAGACATAGATCTTCAATATTAGAAACATAAGTGAACTAATCATGAGAGAATATGATTAAAATCCTGATGCTTCACCCAGAGAGATATTGCCTGGATCTTTACAAAAGAAAGGGCTAGTTAATGTTAATGTATGCAAATACTTATCCAGCCATCTAATTTGATCTGCTTTGGAACTTAACACAGCCTCCATCATCAGACCCTCTGAGTGACTTTTGTTTAATCAGCTTCCGCTGCTTAATGAGTGGGGTGATTAACACACAAGCAGAGGATTTGATGTGCAGTATGTCCGGTGTTAGTGGAGGACAAGACTTAATAGGATTTCTCCTCTCTACTTTTCTCCCTTTCCTAAAATGTGAGGTTTGTCATATGCTAAGCACAGTCCCCAGCCCACTATCAATTAGCTCGCTATGAGTAAGGCATTATGGGGTTCCTGTACCTATTAACCTACAGGAACACAGCAGGAATATGATCACAAATGATTATAAAATACATGCTTACTCCCCCTGCTGTGATAACAACTGAAAAATCTTCGTGGGCTCTTATTAACAAATTCATGTCTATTCCAGTCAGATACTTCAGAGTATCAAGATCTGAACCAATTCAACAATTCACCCTATTTCTTCTGCAGATATCTACTTTTATCTCAGCAATAACAGCACTAAAGTGCTGAATAGTAAAATACCACCATGTTTACAGGAGCTCCTGCATGTAACCCACTGCATACAAGTGCTCAGAATCACCTGCATAATTATGATTTTATGGCCTACACAGAGTGAGTCTTCCAAGTCAACAGGATAGGGACAGCTGGGTGGGTAGAGGATTCTGAATTAAAATGAGCTGATGTACCAGACATTAAAGACATCTTTAAGTCAGGTCTGCTGTTCTTATGGAGACTAAATATTATGCTGCAGGTGACTGAATCCCACCAGCTACAGAGGGAGCACAAGCAGTGTCTGGGCAAACAAATTCCCAGATCAGAAATCTATCATCAAATCATCTTCAAAATGACTCACTGCAGCCTTCTGAAACAGTCTTGGGTATGGAAGATCCAGAGTGGCATGAAATCCTGCAAACTGCCCCTCACATCCACTGAAGTTGCAAATGATCAGCTCGTGTTCAGCACATCTTAAATTTGTGTCTAATCTTACAATAAATACAATGATTAATAGCTCTGTTTGCCAAAGAAATGCCTGTATGACCTCTTTCTCATGTCTTCTAAATGTAAATTGGAGTTATTCTTGTGTCAGCTAACAAGCGAGGTGCTTCTTTGCAAAAACTCATGCTTGCTGAGCCAAACCTAACCTTTAAGAACTCTCAGTGGTTTATAATAAGAAAAAAATAATTTTAAAATGCTCTGTCATCTTGTAAGAATTGAGATTTTTTTGTAGAGTTACTCATATGTCCTGCAATAGAGCAGAACACTTATGCCATGACTCCAATGCCTACCAAGAGCTGGCAGAGACGAAATCTAGTGGTATGAAGAACTGAGACTTGCTCTCTATTAATGGGAAGCAGGAAAATAAGACTTTCTGTTCTCCTCTCATGCAGATTCAAGACCTTCCATGTCCCCTAACTGTTATCCTGAAATTCTGTAACCCAGAACGTCTGAAACTCTGGCACTTATCTTGAATTGAATGTTTTTCTCAGGGTTATCCTGTTACTTTTCAGTTTTATTTGTACCAGTAGTACTTTTATTTTTCTTAAATTAAGTGGGGTTCCTGTGACCTTTGCATGGATCCTAGCATGTCATCTGACTATAATTACTGGGCTTGGTTAAAGAAAATACTTTTAAACAAAAGGTCTCTTAAACTCCTTTTCCCAGGAGGTAATATCTAAATAACACAGTGTTTCAAAAGCCTGGAGGCAGCTGATTGCATCTCAAGAAATGTTCTCCAAATGAGTTTGTCGTCTGCATTTCTTGGGGAAGAATTCACTCATACAAAGCTGTCCCTGCTCATGGATGTTTTTCTTCCAAGACCTGGGCACAACTGACTCTGGACTGTGATCACCTTTCCTGCCAGGCTTGTGTCAATGCCTCTCCCACACAAGAGCCTTTTTGGAACTGCTCTTACTTTCACTGAAGAGCATATTTTGAAGCTGTGTTATTGTTACTCCTCATTTCCCCCTCCTACACGGCATGAAATCCTAACACGCAATCAAGCGACTAACCCCAGGACCACTGTGTTTAATGTTCTCCTAATGCCTATCATTAAGAAGTATAAATGCCAGTGAGTTGTCTGGGTGCTTTATAAAATAAATATATCCATCTGTGGGGACAAATTATACCAGCTCTCCAAAAGTAGGAGAGGCTGCATGGCAGGGACATGCACAGGGAAACTTTGGCCAAAACCAGCACGATGCTCTGAAATGCCCATGGAGGAAAGATTTTTTTATTCTACAGCAGGACTGAAATACCTCCCATGCAGTGAACTGCTCAATAATTCATTTATCTATCACATCTTGCAAAGGTACAGGACTGAGTTAAGTCTGCCAAGATTTTCAATACAGGCAGTTAATATTAACCCAACACATTTCTTCCAAGCCCTATTGTACTCAACAAGGAGAAATAACAGCTTGTCTGCTTCCTGTACAGTAGAAGCAAAGAAACAGCAGGGCCTTTAGAAGGAGAACGTGAATGCAAGCCAATCATCCTCCTTCTGGCTCCTGCTGGCTCTTGTCTCCAATTACAAAAGAATAATTCACTATCTGAGCTATTTCTACATTTCAAACTGGGCACTGAAGTATCAAAGTTATTGTTAGCCCGCCGTGCTCTTGAGAAGGGATATAAGGAGGAGATAATAGAAAGACATAAATGACCCAGATCACTGAGATATTCTTTATGGTTTATCACAAAGGAGTTTCCCAAGAAACCTTCATGCCATGCCCTGTGCCCATGCACACACACAACCCAGAAGCATAATGAGGAAGGAAAAACTGCCTTAGTATGGACACTGGTTTCATTTGGGACATTTATTCCCCTAAAATATATATTCCCTTTGTATCTCGGTGTGCATGGCCATGCTTTCTCCTCTAGGTGACACTGTGTCTGCTTGGAATCCAGAGCTGGAACACCAGGAGCCCTTCAGCACCGGCAAAGTCATGTGGAAGAAAACTGCACCAGCACCTGCACACAGCAGTCGTGTCACCAATGGTTTCTGCACAATCCAGAGTTGTTGCTTAAGGACTTGAAGCCTCTGAATCTCAATATCTCAGCAGCAGCCAGTGTTAAACCTGTGCAACTCAAGGTGTGAGCAAAGTTGCAGAAAAGATTTCCATATGTATATGTCTATATATATATGTCTATATATATACAGTTACCTCTTGCTTTGTCTTTCTGTTTACAAATATCCTGAGGTTTACAAATATCCAGGCTGCAAAGCAATCTGCAATTCCAGGCAAATCTATTTACCACCAGGTAAAATTCTGTGCAGGAGTGGACTGGTAATATGACAAGCTGAAAGAGTAAAACAAACTGGACTGGGACATTGCAAATAATCTAATCCCTCGACTTTAAACTGCCTCATGCATTCCCCAGATCCTCTGGGGGTGAGAAATCTCCCTGGAAAGAAAGCTTTTGGAAATTATGGTTTCATCTGAACTCCCCAGCACACCTCTGATTTCCCCAGGATTACTCATGATTTATTGAGAAGTAATTTGGATCAGATTCAAACCTGTGACATTCAAATGTATAAATACTACAAACAGATTAAATAACAACAAAGCAGGAAGTAAATGCAATGACTCTAAGGGAATTAACAGAAATGCCACTATTTTAGTTTGTGCCTCAAAGGCTAATAGTTCCTAAATTTCTTTCCTATTTCACCAGTAGCAGGATAAATTCACATGTTCAAACACTGACTCCAAAGGATCAGGAATTTGGGATGATGGACATCTAAGACAATGATAACCAGGTCTGGGGATATTTTCCAGTTGACATCACTGTGCCATTAATCATTCCCTGATAAGGAATATCTTGCAGACAAGATAGATCACAGGGCCAGCACAGGCAGGGAGGAGTACACGAGTACTGGAAGAGTTACTTATCTTCAGAAATTTGGAAAGAGACTTGCCCAGAAATGGGATGGAGAAGGTGAACTCTGAAGAAGGTTCTTTGATGACCCATCATCCTCCTTATAAAAAGAAGGAGACACCTTAAAATTGATTCCCTCCTTCTTTGTTTGTCTGGAAGATGGACGAGTGAGATTTTTTCAGCTTGCTCTAAACGTGGGCTGCCAGTTTCACACTGCAGTGTCAGAAGGCTGATACCAGCCCAGGTGTCTACAAATTGACTCACCATTTTACTCTGTTTAATGAATAAACAAACTTTCCTCTGTAAGATTGAATTAATTTGGATTTATTTGTCTAGGTAAAGACACTGCAGATGTTTTAATTTAGGCAGTTTGCATTGTCAAAGTGGCTGGGCTGGCTGAGCCTTTGATTTCTGTCCATACAGGTGGAATTCAAAGTGGCTGTTGCAGTCTTTTTGACCATGGGAAGGACAATTCCAGCTGAGTATCACCAAGGGAAAAGAAGTTAAGTGAAGTTTAACTAAAGTGCATGGAGTGGTTGCCATAGCAAAAGTGATGGAGCCTCTTTGCTTTAGCTGCTGAGAGCAGGACTGACAAATGCATGTGATACTGCACTGTCAGGAACATTTCTGCAGCTGAGATGAACATCTCCTCCAGTTTCCACTTTCCTGATCAAAAAAAATGAATTGGGAGAGAAAGAGAGAATTGAGGAAGAAAATCTTCCCCTGCAGAAAAGGGACACCAGCTCTGCAGGCCCCAGGGGACGAGGGAGAGGTTGTGGATTTTAGGGGGAGAAGTTACCAGATGTCTCGTTCCAAGTGCAATGATCCAGTTAACTGCTCTTTGTTTTGCCCCAAGAGTTGCTTGCCAGTGGATGTGCTGACCCAACCTCTCTGCAATTCTATTTCTGGTTTCTTGCCTTAGTGAGGGCTCAGATTCCAGGACTGAACATTGCTGTTAGTTTAAAATCCTCAGCTGAACACTGAGTTTTGGCCCATGAGGTTTAATTCCATTCTGATATGTTTCTTCTGTCTTTAACTGATGACTTCATAGGGGACTTTGAACCATTTGTTTCTGTCCTATGGAGGAAAAAGATAGCATCAAAGAGAAATGGCTTATAACCTTTCATTCCAATGCTCAATTTTGATATTCCGTCACTTCCTCAAGGATTTTGTTTTCTCAGATCACATCCCATCAGAGACTCTCATTTGTGGGTGAGTAATAGGTTGTTCTCTGTCCTCTCATCATCTGCCCACACAAACACTCCTGCCTGGATCCCAGTGCCACACCATCCTCACACTGTGGGTGGATATGCTGCAGCTTCTACAGATCGGTAGTAACTGGAAAAAATCCAAAGTTGTGATCTTGCCTGGGCAGTCCCTGCTAGTGAATCTGAGGAGTCTGGGGAGAGCACAGTGCAGACAATGCAGGGGGACACAGGAGGCACTCCTAAATCACAAAGAACCAGCTACAGGTAACTGTGCCATGTTATACTCTTGCAAAACATTTAAGCTTCATCTTACAAATTAATACCCATTTTATGTGTTCCCTTTATTCCTAATCAATATTGCAGATTGTTGCTATCCTGAGAGAGCTTTTCAGTAAACAAACAGATTATTTCCTCTTTCTCTTGCTAAATCTGGTTTTCAAGGCTAGCACATTCTGGGCTCCTAGTGCTGTTCCCAATCTGGCATGTCCACTAAGGAATATATTTTGGGGGAAAATAAGTTGCAAGACTGTCTGGAGACAGGTCTCTTGTAAACTCCTCTCCTTGCAGGTCACACATCTCCTTTCCACTAGTCCTTGCCTCTTATCAACCTCTGTTCGGCTGTAACCAATTTTGCCCTCTTAAATCTGCATTTGATCCCCCATTCTGTTTCAGCCCATCTCCATAGAGAGCCAGAAGCCAAGAGGTGGGTTTGAGCTTTACCCTTTCAAAGCCTTTCCTTACCTTTCACTGACTTCTCTCTTGCCACTTCACTTCTGTTACTACAGCAACCTTGTCTTTCTTGCTTTTGCAAAGTTGACACGTTAGCACGGGGACACACACAAGGCCTCTCTAATCAGCACTTATGTGGTCTAAAACATTTAGCTCATCTGCTCAGAAGACTTATTGAAATGCTCGACCCATCTGCCGTGGGAGGCTCCAGTGAAACCGCAGCCAGCATTTTCCCACTCGGTTTCCTGTCAGGCAGCCTGGCCAGAGCTCTCGTTTCAGCAGCACAGCACTGGTGGCTCTGCCATAAGGCACAGCACTTGCTTGCATGTGCTCTTTGGACAAGCTTGAAAGGGAGTCAGCTCAGACTTCTGCAGTGGCTGATGGAGAGAGCACCGTGCTGACATTTGCCTTTCGGAGAAATCACATGAGTGCAGCACAAGGACTCAGAGCAGCATCTTTCAGAGTGCTTCCTTCATCCTCAGATGCTTGGAGGGAGGCATTTATAGCAATAGGTTTCCAAAGAGCTGGCTCAAGGGATGGGATCAGCCTCGAGGGGGACCTGCAAAGGAAACGTGTAACCCATCTGGCAAGCTGGGATCCCCTTTTCCTGTTTCTGATCATCTAATTCTCTGGAGAGCTGTGCAACTTGCTCTTGTAAGTCCCAGGGGAAACATCACAATTTCCTTTAATTCCCTCTCCATCACCTGGTTCTGTTCAGTCTGCCCACAGGTGATTTGTGTTATGTTCCTAAACCTGCATCTTTCCTGAGGGAGTTGGAGGCACTTCTAAAGATGTATAGCTGCCATCATCTGACCAGCAATAGCTCTGTGTGTATCTATAGTCGTTTATTCACAAAAGAATTCCTCTCCAGCTTGCTTTGAGTGTTGGACTAACAACAAAATGTGAAATTTTCTATTATCTTCACTCAGCAGTTCTGCAATCCCTCCTGGGTATGGCCACTACATTGAGAAGTAGAAGGTAGTTTGATGCTTATTTGTCCTAAGACTCATCTGCAACACAGATGTCCTTGAAAGGAACGGCAGCAAATCAGAAACAGGATATAGGCTGTGGAGGGAAGCTACAGGGTGAGAACTTGGCCAGTGGAAGATGGATGAGTGCTATCTAAAAACATAACTGCAGCAAGGATGAGCAGCAAACAGAAATACCTTCAGCTCAGTGTCTGGGCAATCACTGTAAATCAACCAAGGCATCTCCCAGAGAAGGTTTAATCACAAAAAGCTGTGCTTGCTCATCTCACCTAATGTGGCTGATGGGTGTTTGTAGTCAAATCCCCATCACAATGATCCTGTTTAGAACCAAGGTGCACGGAGGGGAAACTTGCTAACAGTCAGTTCATCTCCCCATTACCAGTGGAATTTATTTTAAGTAGCTCTAGGGATTACTGAGGTATTAAGGAAAGTGCTGTGACAGTGAACTGCATTGCCTGTGCAAGAGGATGGCAGTGTGGTGTTGTCCTTTGTGGAGATCACGATAAGGAGTCCAGGATGTTTGTGAAAGAGTTTTGGAATTTTTTGTGTGTGTGTATGATGCTGTTTTCTTTAGTTTTTTATGAGGAAAGAAAAAGATCCACTACCACTGCCTATATCAGGGATTTAGAAGTGCTTAAAAGAACTAGAAATGCCTTTAAAATGCAGACCTCATACTAGAGATAAAGCACCTACCCAGAGAAGAGATGCTCTGATGCTTAGATGTATTTGTTTGTTTATTTTAGAGGGGAGAAAAGAATGGTATGTTTTACTGCTAAGCTATTAACCACCAAGATTGCCCAAAGGCATCAGCAGGTTCATTTAAAATGTAAATGAGCTTCTGAGGCAGGCATTCAGTTGTGCAGGCTGTACAGGCTGCTATTATGTGAAATTGGATGGGGTCCTCACATGGCCCAGCTGAACACTGGGGCTGGGCTCCCTCCTGCCCCACACCACGAGCATGGACACTGCACTGGCCCCCAGTGGCTCTCCAGATTAGGAGAGTGGCTTTATTACACAAGACAGGGGCAATTAACTGAGTCCCTGTGCTGCTTCGGAACGATCTCCTTGGGAAACAGCAAATGGGCATTTATTCATGGCCTTCCCATTCCCTTTTGGGAAGATCCATTCTCTTGGATTGATATTGGGAGGCTACTGGCTGAAAGTGAGCATAAACAATGAAAAGCAATTGGACTGAGGAAGATTTTTCTCTTTTTAACACCTGTGTGCCCTGGGCTTACATGGGGGTACACTCATAACTCACTGTCACTGGGAATAATAACACCTGCAGGGATGCTTTTGCCTCGGGGTGATACTGCATCAGGGACAGGTTAAAGACTGGCACTGCCACTTTATAAAGTTCTGCCAGTCTTCAATCCTTAAAAGAAGGTTTGGGAGGAATGTCACCCACTTAACAGGAAAGTTGTGTTGTGGTGCATCATCCTGATGCCACAGAGAGGGCTGGTTAAAATCCAGGAATTCCATTGTGCAAGGGATGCCAGGGTTCTGCCACTCGGGTTTGTTTTGATGTGGAACTAAAGACAATGCCACCACTGCTGCTCTGGAGTGGTGCTGGCAGAACTGCTGACACGTGAGCAAGGGTTCAGCTGCTGCAGCAGCACAAGGCTCAGTGGTAGAGCTGGTCTGTGGCACAGAGACAAGAGAGACCAGAGAGATGGCTGTTAATAGAAGTGTAATTAAATGCTTATGTAAATGACCCTTGCCATGGGCTTCTGCCTGGTAAGGCCTGATTGGGTTGCCCTTGAAAATCCAACTTGCTCACCAAACCAATGTGTAGTTTTGTGAGTTAGGAACAACGATTTCTCTGTGATGATGAAGATGATGATGACGATGATGATCACCATCATGAAAGTGCAGTATTGCAAATGTCCTGGACAATGTTTGTCAGAGTTTCAGGGAGCTGCACTGCACATGACTGTCATTTTACACACACACTTGTGACCCACAGCCTGACGTCACAGATGTTCTTAGAAGAGAAGCAATAGCTCTACACTGAATTGTTTTTAAAAAAGCATTAAATACCATTGTACTTTTCCATTTCCCTTATTTTCGGTGTGTGTGTGTGAAAATGGCTGCATTTATCAAAATGTTTTGAAGCCAGTTTAGATGAATTGTCCTGCGGAAGAGGAAAAGGGTTTCTTATCTAGGAACAGCTTCCCAAGTGCTCTGCATTTTTTATAAGTAGGGTTAAATAAATCAAAGAAAGCAGAAACACTACAGAAGATCTTAATTTCTGCTTCTATATCAGTCATCAGTCTTTCCATTCCTTCTGCATATTATGGCTTGCATTCCAGCCTCCGGATAGGACTTGCATAGCCCCTATTAAACATAATCAAGCACTTGTAGAACTTATTTCCAAGTATCTAAAATGGAACCATGATTTGCATGTCATTAAAATAAAAAAGAACCAACATGAATCTTTTCCATCATTTTTCCACATGCTGTATCCAAAAGGAGCTTACCATGCACTTTTGAAAAACACATCCAGTTACCTTATATGAAACAATTAAAAAAAATTTAATATTTCTAATTAAATTACAAAAGAAAGCTGGTTTTGGGACATACTCGAAACTTGAAAAAGCACAAAACCAGAAGCGATATTGTCATTTAGTAGCTCTGCTTCTTAAGGAAACTGCCTGGGATGAAGTTATTTTAGTGGTCAATACTGTGCTGTGAAAAGTTACTGAAGCTCCACCATCACCCATGCAACGATATAAAGATTTATTTGTGACAAAGCCTTCTGCAAATGATAGAAGAATCTAACCTTCAGCATTCAATACAAACCCATTGTATTCTTTTAAAAAATAAATAAGTACTTGTGATGTGACTGCTAAACCACCTGATCTTCTCTTACAACATCAGCCTTGGGATATTGAAACCATCCTGGCTGTGCTTGATGTCTCTTCTTTGGTGGAAAAAAAAGAAAATTTGTAGGAGTGAAGCTCATGGAAAAAGAACAGAAGATGCAAGTTATGCACTTGCAAGGAAAGGTGTCTGCCACAGCAGGGCAAAATGTGCTGAATTACACTTGAAATCCACAGAGAACTTCTGCTACTCCACATTTCTATTATGAGCCAAGTTCCCCTTGAATTATTCAAGTTCCCCTTGAATTCCTTATCCTGAATTTTCTACTGATCCTAGGTAGGTGTCTAGACATTGCATCTCTTTATGCTGATGAGCTTGTTGAAAATTACCTCCCTCTAACTTGCTTCTCTGTGGTGAAGTTAGAGAAGAAGATCCATGGGACATCCTGGAGCACGTGGTGTGCACAGGACATCCCAGCTCCATGGGGTGGTTATCCTTGTCCCAGCGTGGAGATGCCATAAAGACTGTCCAGGGGGAATTTACCCCAGCAGGAAACTCAAAGGAAAACCTACATCAGTGTGTCTACACTCTCCTCCGTCTCTTCCACTGTAGGGTGTTCTGTTGGTCCATGTAAGCAAGATTTTATTTATTTCAAGAGACAAAGGAGTCACCATTTATTGGGGCATCTTTTCTTCCTTTTGGATAAATGCTTCTTTTATGCTGTTATTCATGGGGGAGGCCAAACTCTTCCCATACTGTAAGGATAAAACATCTAGCTGTGAGTTCCATGTATCCTTGCCTTTTCCATAGCATTCCTGATTTCTGTGAGCCTGCAGGGGATGTAAAGGAGCCTCCTCCATTCTATCACTGCTGTTTGTGCCTCTCTTCCTTGCCTGAACATCCACTTCTCTGGGTGTTGAGGTAAAAAGGAGAGAGATTATAAACTTCTCTGTTTAGTTCTTTGCACACTTCCCTGAGTTGTGAGGGAGAAGGGGAACTTTCTGCCTGGAGCAGAGCCGAGGGAACCTAAAAAGGTACAGCTGTCCCAGTACTCCCATGAAACAAAAACTACAACAATTCTGGCTCCTTTAAAAGTAGGATGTCTCTCAGTCCACTCTCCTTACAGCAAAGCTGACATTTGATTTTATTAACAAAACAGAGAAACTGGTGCAGAATTAATGGTGGGAGAGATTAGATTATTACAGCAAATATGCTCTGGTGGCAGGAGCACAGGTCTGGAAACCTGGGAGCTGGGGCTCTGCTTTGCTGTGTGGACTGGGATGGATTAATCCTTCTCAGTGCTGTTTTCCAGCTCACCTTGCCAAGGATGCAAATGGCCCCTCAGGAAAGGATGTGCTGATCTTTATACATCAGATTTAGGAAGAGGCACTGAGATCTTGAGATAAGTAGGGGAGAGAGAGGACTAATGACATGGAACCGAATTCCACTTATATTTCTCTGCAGTAAGTGGATAGTTATAAAGCTGGAATTATCTCCCTGTATTTCAGACTGGCAGAAACTTCTGGGGCAGCACGTACAGGAACACATTGAGGAGGAACTGCTGGCTGTGGCATTTGGCTGGGGAGCCTGAGCCCTTGCCGGGAAATCACCAGATGGCGCCAGGAGAAATAATGTTCAAATGTTCCTTTTTTTTTTTTTTTTTCTTCCTTTTAATTTTTTTTTAAGCAATTAAAGCTGGAAAAAGGCTTATTTCTGAAATTGTGACTCAGTTCCTTCAGTGAGAAGCATTTGCATTGGTCAGAATTTGTTGAGTGGCTGAACAGAATAATTCCTCCAATTCAGGGCTGGTGTTGGGAGCCTGTTTGCACATCAGCCAAAGGAAAAACATCGTGTTGTGTAATAAATCACTGCATTAGGCAGTCAGCTTTGGCTGTCCCTGCTACCTTCACTCCAGTTTTAATCAATATTTGTGAGGATTTGTAAGGCTATATGGACAAATCCTGAGGCCTGGACTCAATTCCCATCAAGGCACCATGGTTATTAAGGAGAATGAGAAGTTTGCCTGACTGACAACCTTATAATAAACCAAAAATTTTGAGATCTGAATTTATCACACTTCATCACTGCTCTACAAACAGATTGGCTTCCCCTTGCAACCCTTCTTGCAGAGAAGTTTGCTCATTTTGGAAGCTGGAGAAGTTCATTTTCAAGTAGGTTAAGCCAAAAGGTGCCAAAAATGCATTTTTCTCTTAGTCTATTATTGTATCTTACACTGTAAGTGAGAAGTAGCTTCACCAAGGAATTGATTTCCTGCAAAAGAGACTGAAGCCATGGCTGGAAGATGATTTTCATAACAGATGCAGCCCTTCAGCAGGCATTCTCAGCTTCTTTCACTGCTGGATAGAAGCATGTCTTGAGTTCAATCCTTCTAGTTAAATATTTCATTAAGGGCAGGTATGTTTTAGACTTCCCTCTTAAGACTCCAACCTTCAATTTATAACTTATCAAAAAATCCACTGTCTTTTATTTTTAACTGAGCTACTCTATTATTTTCCACTTCACCTACTACTCCCGGAGACACACACCACTGAAAACCCCAATATCTGATCTGAAGGTTCTTTCACATCCTAGCACTCAAGCCACAATTACAGCTGTGGAAAAGCAAAAATTAAAACCAAACCCCTCTCCTGAATAGAAATTTAGCTACAGCAGTGATCCTTTTTTTGCCTTTGTCTAAGATGTGGAGCCATCCATACAGGATATTTTTCAGGATGCAACTCTAAGAGAATATATACATATACATATACATATACATGTATCTCATAAATATGCAGAGCTCAAAAGGTCTTTTCAAATCTACCTTTCAGGCTGGATAAACTGTATGTTTACTGTCCCAATTTCATTTGGTTGGATGGCCCTTCTAAAAATTCAGTAGGAAAATATCTCAGTTCGACAAGGCAAAGCATTTCGTAGTTTGGGTTTTTTTGGTTGGTTTTTTTTTTAATGAAGTGAAAAGATTTTCATTTTTTCAAGTCATTCCACATTGAAATGGAAGCCAAAACAAAATAGGAGCCAAAGAAAGTACCCCAGAAATCTGCCACATTGCAGTCTCCTTATTTTGTTTTTCACAGGCTCTTTTAAAGGTCTAGTCTTAATTTCGTTCTGGAAATGAGACAAATACTGGAATCTCCTATTTTCCCCTCCAGAAAGACTTTTTCTGTATTTCTCACACATTCGAGATGCTTTGTCTGGACAGGAGGAAAATAAATAAATGCCCTCAACAAAGACACTTCACAGTCAATCAGCATTTTGCTCTAGGCATGACTCAAGTTTCAGGTAGGGATTGGGGGACATTTGTTACTCCTGCCTTGACCACCCTCCTGTTAATTCACATTGTAAAACAGCAGAAAAGTGCATTTTATGCTCTGGTCATTGGAATTCCATTTTGCTGGGGAAATAGCACTGGGCCATCCTTCTCCCCGAGAGGGCAGCTCCTTTGGTGCCTGTCATGCCTCATTACTCTGAGCAGCACAACTTATGCTAGGAAAACAGCAAGGAGGAGAAACTGCAACAAAACCAGCAGCGTCACTGCAAGGCTCCTAACCCACCAAAACAGCATAAAAGTTGTGCTATTGTATGTGCCTTGTATGTGATTAACGACTTTCTTTCCGTTTTAACCAGCTCTGCTTGTGTCATTGATACTTGTTAGGATATTTCGGTTGTATTGTCAATTACCTGCTCATTTAAAAAGTGCTAATGATGAGAGAAATCCAGGCAATGAGCAGAGTCAGCTTCAGCTGTGTGTAGCCTACAACAGATTTTATTAGACAGTCAACAGCACAACTCACTGGGAATGTGCAGCTACAGGGTCGGGACTTCTGCATCAATAAAATGAATCCATTTTGCCTCATGGATTTTCGTGGAAACTCTCTAGTTTGGAAAAACAAAACTGATCTTCATAGAAGTTTAAATAAAACCCTACATTTCATGCACTGGCCTCTGCACGTATTTGCATTCAAGTTAGCTTACATGAGGGCTAGGGTTTCTTGTCCTATAAATGAGTGGCCTAGAGCTAAGTGTCAGGAAAATTAAGCCACAAACACCAGAGGTTTGTGTCCAAAAAGTAGACAGGGGAGTCCTTTTACTTTATTCAAATAAAGGGAGAGGCCATGGGGCATTCTCCTGGGATCTCTCAAATATTTGGAGGACGCAGCCTCCCTTTTTATCCCAATTTCCTGGCTGCATTTCCCTCTCTCTTCCTCCATGGGCTGAGGTACTTGAGAGGCACAGACTTCTCATAACGCCTGATACCTGAAATTCCCCTCTAATGTATAACCCTCCCTTTAAATGTTTAATTCTTATAAATTTATGGTTCCCCCCCCCCATTGTTTCTTTCATCTTTCAATATCCAATTTCATTTATCAGTAAATCTATCTTTTTTTCCATTCCTCAATCAGTGGAATCCTTCCCATTGGTTCTTCTATCTCTCAGTGCTAGTTTTATCTACCAGCAGACCCACAGCTCGTTTGTAAAGACAAGTCATCCTCTCAAAAGCCATGAACAATAATTTGTTCTCAGACTTCTGCACAGATTAAAACACCTCTCCACCCACAGGGGCAGCATGAGCAGGGCAGGTATGAACAGCACTTTTACACCTGAGAGTGACCAAGCCCTCCTGTGCCATGGGGCAGCTTTGCTCGGTGCCAGAGGGGGGTGGAATTTCATGGAGTTGCAAACCAGGGACAGGCAGTGCACCCAGCATCCCACACCTCCTGCCAGGAGAAACCAGAAACCACAGAAACCACAGCTCTTCCCACAGACCTGCACAGAGAAAGGCATTACACAAACCAGCTTAATAGAATCCCCGAGGAAGGACAGCAGGGTTCTCACAGTGGAGATTTTTGTTGGTTCTGCTTAAAAAATGACTTATAAATATTGAAAGCATGGTGGCAGTGGGGAAAAAAAACAACAACTTTTTCTTTCTTTTTGCCGTTTGGTTTTGAACCAAATTATCATGAAGCTGGTGAAATGAGCATTTCTCTGTCAGCAGTGTTTAGCCAGGGAGGTTGGAGCTCGCTGAGCATCTGTGAGCCCTGGAAGCTTCTCCTCACCCAGTTGTGGTACCAGCAGCTTTTCCAGAGCAGCAGCCCCAGCACCCCCAAGCACTGGGGTCAGCTCTGTGCAGCCACCAGAACATCTGCAGGAACCCAGGAGGGACTCAGGAAAAGTTCATCAGTTAAAACACAACAAACCGATCTTTTTGTTGATTTTTTTGGATTAAACTGCTTTACTGGAAAAACTCCGAGCAGGTTTACCTTATCTCACACTGTACCTGGCAGTTCCCTGCCTCCTCCCTTCACCTTGAAGCCTTTCTCTTATGTTAAACTCCCTTAAAACCCTCTTGCCTGGAAATTCTCAAGTATCAGGAATCTGACCTGTCTCGTGTTTGTGCCCCGCTCCAGTCAATAATCACATTAGCACATCTGTGTGACAGAAATAATAGCTTTTGTCTCCCAAAGATGCAGAGTCTTGTTGCCAGGCAACTCCATCCCGAGGCAGCATCCCAGCGAGGAGCGGTGTGTGGGAGGACCGAGCCCGGCTGCAGGAGCTGCTGCCTGTGCTGCGGGTGCCTATAATTGGGGAAAAACTCGGAATATGCTGCTTTCACCAGAGAGCCGGGATAACACAGCCCTGACAGGCTCAGAAACTTTCAATTAGGTGGCTCCAGACTGTGGCTGGCTCGTCTCTTTTGTTCTAATGTTGCAGAAAAGCTTTGGCAGTGCTGTGGGTTGGGCTGGCTGCTATCAGAGGAGCTCGGTCCACTGCAGTGGGGAGGTAAAAAAGGTCGCCCTTTCCAAATCCACACAAAGCACAGACTAAACATGCTTTGGGGCTTGATCCTCCTCAGGGACCAGGCTCCACCGTCAGGGATTGCAGCAGCTCAGCTGCTCTGGCATTATTTGTGAGCCATTTCAGTCACAGCCTGGCAGCCCCAGCTTCTTGTGGTTAGAAATGAGCATTTCACTTGATAACCAAGCCTTGATTTATGAAATATCACCCTGTTCATCCCAGAGAGAAAGAGGAGTCCCTAAAATAATATGGTTGGCTGTTGACATAGATGGGATGGGAATTCTTGACAGAGCCTAATTTTGTTAATCTCTGATTTACACTGGCTGCTCCTTTGTCAGAGCTGGATGCAGACAAACACTAAGGCACATATAGCTGCTGCCAGCACCCAGCCTCCTGCCAGGGTAGGACTGTGCTGCCCAAATGGATTTTGGATTCAGTGCATGAAATACAGCCCCTGCCTGCTGAGAGCTTCTCTCACTCGTACAGTGCCACAGGACAAAGGTTTTGCCCATAAAACAGATGCACATGCAACATTCCTGAATGGAAACAGCATTTCCTGAAGGAAACCTGGTATTTTTTACAGCTGGGATGTAGCCCAGAACAGGAGCTCAATCCCCACCATCACTTCTGACTCTGTAAACTGATACTTGGTAAATCCAGTTTCAGCCCTGGGATGTTCACAGTTCTGCGTTCTGCAGGTGGGGTGCATTTGCTGTCTTGAAATGCATCTCTTTGGTCTCAATTTCACTGGGGGGAAGTGGGAGTTTTCCAATGACCTAAATGACCTAGAATCAATAGCAATCGAGCTCTGAAATGTCATCATTGGATTCTCACTGCATGACAACAGCCAGGCACAACGATCCCTGTGTGCACAGACATTCACCTAATAAGGGCTGCAGGAAAAAACTTAAGAGATTCCTTGAATAAATTATTTAGTGTTTGTTATTCAACCTCCTCCATTTACACATAAGTCACTATATCCAACTGGGTAAAGAGCTATCTTCATAACCTGTCTGGTACTATAAAGCATCTTTGATACTTCCCACTGAGACATTTGTAGAGTATTTAGGATGGCAAAAGTACACAACACCACGTCAGGACGCTTTTGCTTCCACATGAATATTTGTTTAGCTGGTGCTCAGTGGCTGAATTGCTGAATATACCACATTTTTTACAAGCTGTCTCATCCTTTACAGCAGCATTTAAGTTTATTTCTTTTTCTAGGCCCCACATTTTAAGAGGGTAACTATGCTTGGCTCAGCCAGAGCTGGAAAACCAAGCCTTGGATATTAGGCAAGTGTGAACAGTGCTATGTTAGATTCACATCTTGGAAAGCACAGATGTGGCTGGCCATAAATTGGACTTTTTTTTTTCCTTTTGGCTTTCCTGGGAATTTGGTTTATGATCTGAAATACAGGCAAGAAAGGAGGTAATATTCTTTTAAAGGCACGATATTTTAAAGGTAAAGAGAAGTTATTTCCCATTTCATAAGGAGAAAGAAAGCAGGGATTGTGTCTAAGTCTCAGAGGAGGTGAGACAGATTTTACCTTAAAAAGTCAGATGGCATAGGTTATCTAGACTTTGCTGCCTGCTGGGAAAACACAAATAAAGACATGAAAAGCCAAGTGAAAACTGAGGAATGTGTCAGGAAGAACAGGGAGAGATCAATTCTCAGGCACAAAAGTTTGGCGGCCCTGAGACATATCAACTTCTTAGTGCTTCAGAAGTAGTAGATGGAAAGGAAACCACAGGTATGGGTCGGGGAAACCACTCTGAAGACAGTCTTTGAAACACTACAAAACCTTTTAAAACTGTTTAAGGGAACAACTCTGTCCATGTCAACCACTATTAGCTCTTTCATCAGCCTGGGAAAAAAAAATTACATGCACCCAGAGAGCAAAGATGTGCAGTGAGTTGAAATCACATGCCTCTAGGTCTCGTTATAATAGTGCTGTAGTTATTTGTTAGCATGAAATGCCTCTCCACTGCAATGGGGGGGGGCTTTGCTGCAGTACCTAATTTAATTTTTCAATGAATGTATATTCCCTTGAATACAGTGTATTTTGTTTGACAGTTCTTAAACGCTTGGATGAGCCTAAACATTGAGGAACTGGAGTACACACATTATTTTTCTGCAGATTCATTTAGCAATCCAAGCTAACAGCCAGATTATTAATAACGAGCTAAATAATACACTTTTCAAAGGCTTGATGGGCATTTGAAATCTGGAAAAGAAAATACAACATTTGCTACTCAGCTTCCCTCTGGAATAGTATTGAAAAGTACCCAGATATCCCTTTAGGAAAGGTTGTTTTTCTCAGGTTTTTACTTACATTGAGCAAACTAATTGCAAGGGGGAAATATGAAAGTGATGTTAGTAACTTTCCTAACATGTTTTGCAAAGGCATAAAACTATTGTTACATCAGAGTTTTGGCTGATAAAAGGGCAAAAGCTTCCCAACCTCTTGGCTGAATTCCTTCAAAACCAGCAGCAATTCTGCAGATGCAAGAACTGATGACCAACACATCCAGATGTACCTAACTTAGCTTTACAGATTAACTTTACAGCCCAGCTACTACTGACAGCCAGGCTGCAGATGCAAATCCCTGTAGAAGTAAATTTTAAAGAATATATTGTTGTCTCATGGCTCAACTTCTCTTGTTGGCAGAAGTTTTTGTTGGTCTGTCCTTTCTACTCCAGTGGCTCTTTGGAGAATCAAAGCCTTTAGCACTACACCACAATCCAGAAAAAGATGGTTCCTTTCCCTGACCACTTCTGTGATTGCATCACTTAAAATAGATTGAAAACTGTGGACAAGACACTGAATTCACTTTTCTGCCAGAAGCAAAGCACACTTCAAGATAAAGGCAGGAGCAATTGTTCTGAGTGACTCAGTTGTGTTTGAGGCTTGCAGGGACTGAGCAGGAAGGGTCACTCAGACGTGCAGCATGGGGCTCTCAGGGGCTCAGACAGAGGGGCAGCATCCCTTATATAAATACTTGTTTAAATATTGAAAGGTGACAGCAGGATCTGGAGAGTGGAAGAAAATCATCTTCTGCAATGAACAGTTGTATCCAACTGAGAAGCCAGAATTATTAACATCCAGAGAGCTGCCAAGCTTAGAGGTGAGCCAGTGAGCACAGTAGCTCAGCAGATCTGCTGCTGGTCCAAAAAGTCAGGTACAGCTGCTCTGCCAGGCAGAGAACCCAGACAGGCTCTGACTTAGCCCATCCTGCACAGCCATGCCAGAGTGTCTGGGCTCCTTGGACGTTTTCCTTTCCACCTGGAAATTCCCTCCAGCCAGAATTAGAAGATTTTTGACATTTGTGCAATAGCTTGGGCACAGAAGAGGCACATCAGAGATTCCTGGCTAGGCCCACGGCATGTGCTGTGGGGAATGGGCACCAAGGCTGAAACCTCCTGGAGGTTTTGGGTTTGTGGCACGTGGAGACATCAGCTCTCTACCTGCCTGCTGTAGGTGAGAGCTTTGCATGGGATCTATGAACAGGAACAGCCCATACACAGGGACATGAATCAAGGAATGTAATTCTGTTCCTACCAAAACTTTTACACTCTTGGAAATTTAAGTTGCAGTTAATGTCCTAATTCCAGAATTAGGAAATTCCCTCTTTTCCCCAGAGATTCAATATACACAAATCCCTTTACCTCTGTCTCTCCCATGCTGATGTCTTTTACAACCACACTCATACCAACATGGTTCACGGGCACAATCTTCTCCAAAGAGCATCCTTTGCAAAGCAGCAAATCTTTTCTTCCTCCCCTCCCTGCCCTTTATTCCATAGCTTTGTCAGGAATGTTTGCATCTGTTCTCTCACACTGAGCTGCTCTCTATTTTTGCTGAAAATTTCTCCTTTTCAGTATAGGACACAAAAAGCAGAGGGTTTCATTCAGTAGTGACTGTAAGAAAAATATTCCTGTCTAAAACAAAGCTACCAGCAAAGCAGGCAGACGAGGAGAGAGGGACAGAGAGTGTGCCTGCAGGGAAAGCAGCTTAGGGAGAAGTGTAGGAGGAATACTGATTCTAGACTTGCAGCAGGTCTATTTTTTCATAAAGATAACAATAGTATGGTGCAATTAGGGCACAAAATCACACTAATTGCTGAGTGCTTGTCTGTAGGGTTCACTAGGAGGGAAAGAAACAAATGGGGCCGAATGGATCCTCCCGGGGTTGGCACTGAGATGAGTTTTCCCAAACCCATCCAAAGGATCTCACTGCTCAAAGTTCGAAATGTACATTGCAATTTCAAGCCTTTTTCCCCCTCCCTATTATAAATTCCCCTGGGCCATGTGTGGGAGAACTGGTGAGGGTGTACTGGCCAGAGCAACACCACAAAAACAAACTCATCTGGGGTCCTGTAAAACAAGAATGCATAATTCATGTTGCTTCCAAAGCAAGACTGAACATTGAAAACTGGCACCTCTGCACCATGCCCTCACAATGATAAAATTTCTTGTCTTCTGCACTCAGTGCTGGGGAGACCCTTTACTTTTTCATTGCTATGGGCTTTGCTCTTTGCATCCTCCTAAAAACACATGAACAATTTCATAAATGTCTTCTGCAGCCAGCGCAGCACAAGAGCCAGTTCCTGTGTGCAAAGGGAGAAGGATCCAGCTCATAGAACCTTCTTAAACTGAGATGAGATCTCCTCCTGATTGGTACTGGGCTCAGTAACTTTCCAGAGGGCCATAAAGCACAGACCTGCTGTGATCTCATCCAGCTACTGAACAACCAGTTGTCACCAAATTGGATTTATTCCTCATTGTTTCTTATCCTCTGTTGAAAATTACTTTTGCTTTAATTTTCTACATAGTTTTCTTAAGTAAAAACGTCAGTATCCCTTAAAGAAACACAGTGCTGGTTTCTAGCCAGTGTATACCTGAATTTCTGCTCAGAAGATTTTCAGAATTCTTTAACATAGATTGTATTAAAAATACCCATAGTCAAAGAACCTTCCTAGCTGAATACACTACTGCATAACTCCCTCCCTAGAGTTGTGGCTGTAAGCTTCATTCAACTTTAGGTGGTGATTTTCCAGAGTTTTTAATATTTTTAAGGGTTTGTGCCACAAAATCACTGCCAAGTGCTTATGAGTCACAGCTGAAAAGGGAATTTGAGTTAGAGTCAGAGCAGTAGGAGCTGGAAAACCTGCAGGCAATGGATGCAGGCAAAAAGTAGCAGCACAAACTCCTAGAACTAAGTGTGACGTGTTGGAAGGAAAGAGACTGCCCTGGTCATCGGTCCTGGAGCAAAGAGCTTTTGTTTTAAACAGGAGAGGTTTTACTGTGAGATCTCCCCCTCCAGGCTGTCCTCATGTCCAGCCACACCTGCAGCTGAAGGATTTATTCCCTGGATAATATCTTTTCCCCAGCCTTGGACTGAAGGGTGCTGGTGATGGTAGAGGTGTGTGTTATCACTCACAGATGTGTTTCCCCTCTGTATTGCTTAGATTTAGCTACCAGCTCCCTGGGATGTTCTGGCATACCCACACATTGCCCTGAAGTACACAGAAAGGTCAGCAATAAATCAGGTTTTAGTATACAAACACCTAATTACTTGTCACTTGTCCTGAAGTCACCTTACTGTAGACAATGCAAGTTCAGAGGCTCGGAGATAAAAGAAGAAGTAAAAGCATAAGACGAATTTAAAATATTTTTGTCACTTTTTTCATGGAACCTGCCAAGATGCTGCCTTGCAGCTGGGATCCAGGCCACAAGCAAAAAGCTTCACCTTGAATACAGCTCTCCCTGGGGAGGAGGATGCTTTGTGCCTACCCTGTTGTCATGCACCCAAACTCTCTATGGTGATTGTATCACCCTCAAGATTTGTCCCCAAGCGTTTCTCGTGAGTCACCGTTTAATCAAGGGTCTCTTTTTAACACTCCCCACACAGAAGGGATGACTGCATCTGTCTCTTGATAACAGTGATGCTCTTTCAACATGACTGGGCAGAATTATATGCTAGCCAGAACATCCTAATGAATGTTTCAGTATTTAATTGTAAGCAGACCTTTACCCACTGCAAATTAAATGTACTTTTCCAGCTGGGGGAGCAATATTTAAACCTCAGTGCACTGCCTTTTAATATTAAACTGTAATTTATGTAAAATAATGATTTCTTGAGCAAGTTCAGAAAGAGAGATAAGGTAAGCTCTATTTATGCTTTTTGTTAAAGGTTTTGATTGTGATCAGACAGAACAATTTGGGGCTAGGTATGTTTGGGACAGAAAATTCTCTAACCATGCCTATGAGAGATACTGCAATGGAAGTTCACATTTTTGATAAAAAGAGCTAAGGGGTATTTAAAACTTCAAATGTTGGTTACTAAAAGATAGTACAAAAATAAGTAAATATATACTATGTAATTATATTTGTATAGAGAGCAAGGGAAATATAATGGAATACTTGTTCTCAATGATGATCCATCTTAGCTTGCTTTCATGTTTCTGGGAATCCACACAAAAGCACCAGGAAAAAAAAAAAAGAGTTATGAAAGTTGTTTGGTTTAAAAAAATTGTTTGGTTATGACATCCTTCTTGCCAGCCAGTTGCTGCTGAAATTAAATTGGTGTCTGTGTTTTGAGGCGGTTTCAGACTTGATCGCACTCCCTGGTCTTAAATCAATATTGTTACAACAGATCTCCAGGTCTGCATTATTACTGGCTGCTGAATTTGAAAGTTTCAGAAGCTTCTTCTCAGCCTAAAATCTCTCTGGTGTATGGATTCTGTGCTGCAAGAAGCTCTGGCCAGGCAGATTTGGAGAAAACAACCTTTTGCCATCACTTTACAGATGATGAATGAAAGGAAGGAGAGATTAAGTGCCTTCTAGTGAGAGCAAATCTTTTGCAGAGCCAGCAGTGAACTCCTCTTATTTGATTCCCTGTGCAACACCTGGGCCCTGAGCTCGTCCTGCTGTACTGATATTAATGAAATAACCATAAATGTGTCCACAACAGAACCACAAAATTCTCCTGGTTCAAAGGTCACCTGCAGGTGAATGCAATGGCCTCACTTTGGTGTCCCCTCCCCGTTGTCCATTTTGGTGAATGTCTAAGTATTAATCAATTAATCATTTCTGAGGTGTAATCAAGGACTGGAATTGTAATCAAATGGCAACCCAATAGAACACGGGGATGTTTGTCTGCCTGACTGCCTGGCTGCCCCTTGGAGCCACATTAACAATTATCTCTGCTGAGTGACCCCTTGATCCTGCACAGTTTAGCTGAAAGAGATGCATCCAAGTAGCAATTTCACCTTTTGCCTTCATTGTGTAGTATTATTCTAACTGTTTATTAAATTCCCAGCCTCTCCAGAGCTTGCACAATGGGAAAATCGTTACTTAAACCTGCAATTACTGTAATGAGAAGATATAATGAAGTTATCATTACGGAAGATTAAATATTTTCTCATTTTCCCCTCCCCCTTTATTTATAATCATCTTTTTTTCTCCTTCCCCTCAAACTGGAAAGAACTGGCATTTCTGGTAGCACCCGCCACGAAGAATCTGTGGAAAAATCAGTAGCAGAAAAAAAACACATGGAAAGAATCTCATGTCAGTTCACCATGAAGTTTTCTGGAATAACCCAATTCCTCATAGTTTTGTAAAGGCAGATCTCAAATTCTGTATCTTATTTTTATGTTACCATATGATTATATTCCTGGCGAAAGGCAGGGGACATAGCTGTAAAATGCATTATTCTGGTATATTTATTGTGTATTTATTTCATTAAAAATCCATTTTTCCTCACTTCTCTCTGAAGTACCTCTATAGGCAGAAAATATACTCTCAAAAGCTGGAAGTGAATCACTGGAAAATCAGCCTTCATTTGAGACAAACAATCTAGAAACAGTGAGAAAACACTGAACACTTTGTCAAATGTGGAGAATACATTTCAGCACTGGATAAGGACTCTTATGCTTGGGTAAGTTGCTGCAAAGGCTATATAAACATGGCAAAAGGAACTAAAATAAACCCCTTGTTCCCAAAACATTGGTAGACTGTTGAAGAGCACGTTTTACAGCAGATGCTGAGCACTCTTCCCAGACACTGACATCAGTTAAAGAGATTTAGCAACCTCTGCACTTATATCTTCACAAACTCAGTCTGCTTCTCCAGCTAAAAGAATCCATTACATGCCCAGGTACTTGAGTAACTGTTGAGCCAAACCCAAATGTCCTGCCAAAGGCATTCTGCTGCACTCTGAGCAAGGTACTAGACAGTCTGGGATCTAGATCACTCTATGAGAGCCAGACTAGCACTGTGCAAAATGTGTACAGGGTAGCAAGACATCATCCAAAAAATCTCATCTCAGTTTCTAAATGTTGTTTGTGAAGATATTCTCCCCAGGGTCGTGGATTTGACCTTGTCCTCCCTCTCTGTTCTACAGTGTGGAAGTAGAGGCCAAGAATTACAATGCATAAAAGGGCAACATGAGGACACAGCACCATCAGAGGGGTTTGAAGATAAATAGCAGTAATACTACAGCTGCATGAAACTGTCATAAGCAATATTCCCATTGGAAAAGCCATTAAAATACTGACTTTACACTGAGCAATATCCTGGGAGAAGGCCCCTGAATTATTCCTTGGGGTACCTTGCTGTTACAGAGGCATGATGAATGTCCAGGCGTTAGTGGTGCCATCTCAAGCCATCAGAAGTGTTGACACAGATGGAGCAGTTTGATTAAATGTTCTTGCTCAGCTTTCTATATAAAACACTGTATTGGATAGAGAAGCAGAACTCTCACCTTTGCTCCATCTTTATTTGAATTCTCAAAATGTAACCAAAAATAGAATAAAACCACTGGAAAGACAAGACTGATCACACCACCCTCATGCTTGCTGGAGGCAGGACCTTCTTTTGTGGCTGTAGATCCATCCAGTTCTAGGGGTCTGAATGTCTTTAAGTCGCTTCCTGTTGATGTCCTCTTGATGTTTTAATTGCTCCCCCCACAACAGATCCTGTGTCTGTGCATCCCCCAGCACAGAGGGGGCTCATTCACATGTAGGTCTCCTAAATGAATTAATAGATTGTTCTCTGAGGCTCCTACTGAACAGGTGAGGATGATCCCTCTTTTTTCTCCTCTACCCTTTCTGTGTGATATCTCAGGAGAAAAGTCTGCTAATTAGGAGTGGCTGATGTTAATTCTTCATTTGCTTCAGAAATTACCAAGGCCCTAATGAAGAGGTTCTGAGTGACAGCTGATTTGCACAGTTTAGGGAACTGAAGCACAGAGCATGACACAGGTCAGTGTTGGTATCTGCCAGTGTCTGCTGTCTCTGACAGGATTGTCCCAGGTTTGTAGAGGGCATTTGCTGCTAATAATGTTTTCACTTTCAACAAGAGCAAGTAAAGTCTACCAGAACAGAACAAATTAATAGTCGGGGCAATAGCTGTAATGAGGCTGTAAAATTAAACTCAACACTCCCAAACAGGGCTGCATTTTCTGGCTTCCCATTTTCAGGGATCTGATTATAATTTGTTTTGGTATCACCTGAGTTAGGAAAAATGATGGGAAACTGGAGGTGCAGGAATTCTGCAAGTGGATGTTCTGTGTTTTCTTCACTTGGAGAAGAATAAAGATGATATAAGTGCTGGAAAGCTCTATAGAATAATCACACCCTTCTAAAATAGAAATAATAACATATATTACATGCATATAAATGGAAAGACTAAAGACTTATTTGGTAAAATAAATTAGTCATTGGCTCTGTTCCCTTGATCATAAATTACATGGTAAAGAAAAATCTCGATTTCAGTGAGTGTCTGAAAGTGCACTGAACATATTTCAGTAAAAATGCTAAAGAATTTGTTCTTTTAACTACCCTACAGACTGGCATGAAATCCAGCACCTGAGTGCAACTGACACAAGGACTGCCTCATTTAATAAATCAGGAGAGCCCAGCCTGATTCCAGATCCCAATCCAACACATAATGGACATCCTGAGAGACTGACTGAAATGCAGAATATTTGTAGTGGACCAAGGAATGGATTTTAATGACTTGTGGATGTGTTTGAGCTCATGGATCAAGAAATGCGAGGTGGGGTTTGAAGGAAGATGGAAAGTTAAAATCAAGTGAAAGACCGAGATGTCTGTCAGTAATTCTGAGGTCTTGTGAAGCTCAGTGCTGTGCTGTGTGACAGCTGCTGGCCCATGTTTGTGGTCCCTCCAGTGTGGCTGTTTCTCTTTTCTGAGCCCTCCATGCAGCCACACCTCATGTTTGGGGGATTCAAGCTCTCTCTTCAAGCTGCACTGACATTGCTCTGCAAGGCTGTTCAGTCTCCTGCATCCCTGTCTCCCTTAGCTGACACAAGTCCCACTGCACTCCAGGGCTGTCACAGCTGAGAGCAGGTGTCACTTCTTCTCTTTGAGTTCTGCCTTTGCAACGGTTTCCACAAAACCAAAGCACTGATGAAAGGAGTGCAAACTTCTCCACTTGCTGTATTTCCAATGAAATGACTTGTGTGTCCCTAGAGGGGGGGAAATATATTTGGATCCTTCTCTCAATTATTTTTCCAGTCTATTAAACTGTCTAAACTCCAGGTTCTCAAAAATGTACAAATACATAAATAAAATAAAACCTAGAGAGACTAAATGAAAATGGAGGCCTCTGCTCATCTCACCCAGCATCCTGGCTGATCATCCCCAGGAGACATCTTCAGAAGCATGGCTTTATGACCACGAGAGAAAATAATGATGTGCTGGGAAAAATTGCAAATGCACAAACCTGTTGCACAGAAAATGTATCCTCTATGTGATTCATCATTACCATTTGTAAAATAAACAGTGGTGGGAAAAGGGAAGAGTGTCTCTGTTTAATTTGATGCCTTTACACAGCAAGAAGCTACCAAAGAGGGTGGAGAAGGGAAGGGATAAAGGCAGGAGTGACAGAGGAAACAACTTCACGTCCCCAAATAATTGAAAGGAAGCGTTCTCCCAAGATACAATATGCAAACACATATCACGTGGAAGTTTAGCTATCCCAGCCTAAATTCTCTTCAGCTTCCTGCCAGTGCTCTGAAAAAATGTCCTTTTGTGTGTCTGAGGCTCTGAGAGGAGACAGGAGGGCACCCTGCAGTGCACAGCCCCTCTAAGACACTGCAGGTCCTATACCTTAGTCACAGACCTGCCTTTAAAGCATGCATGTACTTGTCCAAATCACTGAGATTTGGTTTCCCAGCTCTGGTTCTCAGTGACTTTTTAAGGAAAAGAAGGCCAGGGGACAAGGTACAGCTCATCAGAGCTGTCTCAAATACCAAGATTCTATTTATCCCATCTATTTGGACACCCAGCTCATGCACCCACCCATCTTATAAGGCCCCAAAGCCAGTGAAGGTCCTTCACCCCATGTAGATCTGTCACATTTTTGAAATCCCCATGTTTCCACTGTCACTCTGTAGCGTGGCTCAGGTAATATTCCAGCTGATCCCTTCTACCTCTCCTTTCTGGAGTGTGCCTGGCTGGGAAGATGACTCATTAAGTGAGGAGCAGCAAGCAGCAATTTGGTGTTCTGAGCTTGTCCCCCTGCCTTGCTGGCAAACACCTGCAGTCACAGCCTGCACCTTGTCCCACAGATGCCTGGCAGGGCAGCTCCCTCATCTGCACAGTTTGACATCTCCATCACAGGCTGAAATGACAGGCCTGGAAAACCTCATCCTAGCTACTCTTTCTCGTGGGTTGGAAAATCAGATTATGTTTTCATAGCTTTGAAATAAAATAACATAGGCAGTCTGCAAAGCAAATAATGCTGAAATAATCAGGCATTTTTAGTCAATCATTTCACTGGGAAGGGCTATGGCTTAGCTTAAAAATGCTGAAGAGGGACAAGGCATGAGCAAATGCATAGAAACAGCTCATTTGCTGTGGTTTTCTGTTCCCCTCGCCATGTTGTTGCTGTTTATACTGCACACAAATCAGTTTAAGAGTATCAGAAAGGCTCATATTCCCATCTGTCTTCTGTGGGATTCATTGAATGGGTTGGACTTTGGATAAAGCTCTGCACTTTGGGGAGGGATGGGGAAGCTTCTTCCATTCTCATAGACAAGAGGAGCTCACAGCCTTCCCCTGCAGAAAACCTGCTGCTCAGCCCTGTCCCAAAACCAGAAAAAAGAGGTGAACAGGCTAATTTTAACCTGTGCCTGATAATGGTCAGTGGTGAGTGTTTAGGGAAAAGGAGACAACAAAGATCTTCTCTTGGTAAACTCTGATAGCTCCTCACAATCCGTGATTTAGGAACTGCTAGAGCTTGGGAGTGTGTTCCTAGAGGTACCAACAAAGTGCTTGAAAGAAAGTTTTTGTCTTTCTCTATTAAGGAAAGTGATCCAGTTTAGAAAACTGAAACCCTTGTAAGATTCATCAGCTATACTGAGAAACTGAATATTGTAAAAAACCAACATTTTGGGATGCCTTGCCATACCACTGTTCAACAAATACATCTTCAGCTCTTCCTTTTCCTAGAGCATTAATATTGAAAACACAGCTGTGAGGAGGTTCCTTTTAGGATATAGCAAGTGAATCCTCAGTCTTAGGTCATGAGGTTTTCTTGTCTGGGGAGATGATCCAAACTCAGAGAAATACTGTAAAGAAATTTTTGGAAAGGTCTCAGTCATCCTACTAAACTGTCTCTGCAGAGTCACACAGTCTCCTTACAACCAGAACCCCTTCTCTTCAAAGAGAAGTGAAAACCACTTGCAAAAACTTTTCTAACAAACCCAGGGATTACCTCAGGACAGAACAAGGACCACCCAGTCCTTCAAAAATTACGGGTTTAAAATCCCGTGTCTTTCTCTTGGCCTGAACCACGAAGGAGCACCTCAGATAACACTGCTGTTCTGGGACAGCTTCCTCCAGAAGCCAAGAGCTGCTTCAAGCTGGATATGCAGTTTGGAAGGCAGAAGATGTGAAAAGTTTCATTCTGGTGCTGTCATGAGAAGTCATGCAGGGATGTTCCCATGATCTGCTCCAGCACACCTACAGTGTCACTGTGCAGGAAACATGAAGGCAGAGCAGACTGTGAGCAGTGAGGGTGTTAAACCTCGGAACAGCAGCCCAGAGAGCCTGGGCTATTTCTTCCCATGGAAATACTCCAGAGTTGGCTATAAAGGGCCTTGAGCTGTCCTTTTCCCTGGCTGGAAAAAATCTATTAACTTTGAAGGTAGATCTAACCTTGAACTTGGCCCTGCTTTGAGTGAGGGCTTGATGAGATGACCTGTGGGTGTTCTTTTCAAGGTAAACTATTCTATGATCTTATTAATCCAGGCAAGGCCATCAGCAAAGCAACTTTCTATTTCCATGCTTCTATTTTCCTCCCTGGCTCAGCCTGGCTCACCCATTTTGCTTGCTAAAGGAGGTTTGTCACTGCACAGCTCTCTCTTGTCCACTATGAGGAAGACCTTGACCAGCCCCTCAAGGAGCTCTAACAGCAGTTGTATCCCTATAAAAAACAAAGGAATTCCTCAGTCTGTGCACAGCTGATATTATAAATCTGAATTGATCTAAACGAAGCAATGAAAGCAGTATCAGTATGCTCAGCTTTTCCCCTTTCTTAAGTTGCAGAAAAATGTCTCTGCTCATGCAGAAGGATGAAAAATGCATCAGCTCTGAGAACAGCATGCTGATACCTACAGGAGCACATTAGGTATGAAAAGCCTGCACAGCATGAAGAGAAAACTCAGTTTCAGAGACTGCAGCATGGGGAGCTCTGTTGAGGTTTCTCGTAACAGGTTTGGCACATTTTGCAAAATAGATCATGGCTCCAGCACTCCCCTAAAAGTGCATCTGTCACAGTCCTCCCATGCCAGTAAGGCTTTTCACTGGGTGTTGGTTGGATCTGCATGCTTCCTGCAACAAGAAAAACTGTGTTTTAAGTAGCTTTTCACTTTCTCAGCATTTCAAAGAACAATTGGAACAAAATAATGAGGGTAATAACAATTTAAAAAAGAGAGATTCAGAACTAGGTTGGCAAACATAATCACAAGGTATATTAAAAAGTTAAACATAGCTCAGTGCTTTGAAAATCAAGCACCATGGGAAGCTGAGGATGTGTTGTCCCCTTGGCTTGATGTCACTTTTTAAAAGGAAGGCTGTAATTGAGTAATCAGCTTGTTGGTTGTCATGGAAATCGCTGCTGGCTGCTGCAGGGAGCCAGCCCCCAGGCTTTGTGTTTGTGGTAGGGCAGCACCCACCCAGGACAGCACCCACCACTGCCCTGAGCACCCCGGATCCAGCAGCAAAGGGGAATAAATACAACTTGGGCACAGCAGGAGCATTCAATTCACAAACCCAACGCCTCCTTCTGCTGCCACGGATGCCTTGGGTTGCACTGCTGATCTTTTAGCAATGCTAGTGCGATCTGGATCTCACATTAGTGGGGGGTTTGTGGGGTTAATTCCACATTTAAATGCAGTGTAGAAAGGCAAAAGCATGTCCAGGGTACATACCGGGAAAGCTGTTTGTCAGTGGCCTTTGTGTGGTGATTAAAGTCAACTCCTGCTGATCAGCATTTAAACTTTTAACCGAGGGGCGGATCTGCGAGCCACGGGAATGTGAGTGTGCAGGAAGGAAGGAAAACAGGTTAAGCTGAGGTTTCTGAAATGCACAAAGGAAATTACTTCTATTATCCACTGTCAGAACTTCACCTGCTGTTTCTCCCGAGGAATCCTCTCATTGGGAGCTAGAGAAGGCTTTTGAAGAATGAAATGAATGTATTTTACTGAAAGAAAGGCACCAGAGACTAAACCACACAATAAATAAGAGGTCTGTTCAACGGAGAATAACTCAAAATATTCCATTTTGCTGGCTGCCCTCATTTCCAGCTGCTACATTGGCATTCCCTCACCACACCAACACAGAACCATCACAAGTGCAGTCCCAGACCTGTGGAAACACCTGAACTTCCCATCTAAAACATGTGATACACTTTTCTGGCTGCAGTCACAAATGAGAAGCTGCATGAGGCACCAGAAATGAAGGACAGCATCACTGGGCATCACCACTTCAGCACCTTGTGCTTCCTGTGCACTCCCCGAGCCACTGGGAGCACAGAGATGTGATGGTCCCAGGGAGGGACCTCCTAGGACAATATTCCAGCTTCATTTCTCCATCCAAGCATCTGTTGAGGTTTTGGCCTTAGGTCCCCAGTTGTAAACTGAACATCTTGGTAGAAAACAGATAATTTATCTTGACAGGAAAACAGATAATGCATTTAGATTTGTGCTTCTTCAGGAACTGGTATATGATGGCTATGACAGAGAGAGAACCAAGGAGAAATCTGAAGTCCTTTAAACACAGATGAGCCAAACTGTGATTTAATTACAAAGCTATCACTCCACAAAAGCTGACGTTTGTATTAAAAAGAACAAAGCACATATTACCTGACCAAGCAAACAAGCAAGTAGAGATCAGCATGTTCTTCCTCAAATTCATGTTTTCAATATCCTTTCCAGTCATGCCACAGCTTAGAGTTTCATAAAGGAGTTCTAAAGTAAGCAACCAATGAAAGACTTTTGTCTCTCCAACAAATCAAGAGAATTCTCCCTAATATGTCTGATAGGATCTCAATATTGAGATCATTTGTTTTCTGCTTTCTGCATACTCAAAACATGTTACTCTGAAAATTTTTCTCATTACTTGGCTGCTTCTATAAGAAACAGAGGAGACTGCATGATGCACTGTTGCTCTGCAGAATTCATGTAAATAGTATTTTTGTTCCTCCTCGTTTTTAAAGGGTAAAATGGTGTGTGGTTAAAAGCTCTCTGAACCCAGAGACATCTGCCAGCACAGCATAAGGGAATGAACATTAAAGCTGATCAAGTTTAAGTTCATCATAACTCTTGAAAGTGTCCTTTAAAAACCAGTCTCTGCATAATGCAAAAATTGTTCCCCCATTTGTAATAATCACATTTCCCTTTGCTTCTCTAAGTTTAGCACACTTTGTTTTGCACTTTGTAGCAGAATATGCCACACTCGAGTCTATCTACCAAGCTGGAACAGTGAGAGCAATTTTAATTAATCACTGTAAGGTTCTATTTGGCATGAAGGCAGCTCAGCCTCTTTGACCCATTAATTAAATAGTGGAATTTACAGTTCCTTGAAAATGTTGAAGAAGCAAAAGATTAGTCAGATCTGAGCTGTATTTGAAATGGAAATTGAGACACATTGGACTGTGGATAAAGTGACATGTTAAAAGTACTTTTAGTTCAACAGACATCCACTAAGCCAAAGCCAACTGGAAACGTGAATTATTCCTGAAAAAATCATACAGCAGCAAGATGCAATAGAGGAGATCTTTAGGGGTGAATTGGCCAAGATCCTTTAATCCCCACAGAAACTCCAGCCTCCACAGCAAGAGTTTGGTTTCTACATTTCTGTGAGTGAAACAATCTCTTCCTCTTTATTGGGAAATTAAATCCTGACATGTCTGGGCAATGCCCTGCAGAAGAGAAGGATTAACAGGAAAAAGCAAAGAATGTGGGTCCCCATGGCCCCAGCTGAGCTCTAACACACTGAGTGCCTGCAGGACAGTCACTGCACTTCTCCTGCTGCAAATGAACCTGCACAGCTGGCTTAAGCACCAGGCTCTTATTCTAATTCAAAATACCTCTCCATGCAGAGGTAGGAAAAGTAAATATTTTATTGAAGAAGTGCCTGCTTATAATGTTAAATTCATTGATGAGGAGGCTCAGATTCCTTTACATTCTTTTTGTTAGTTACTAGCATACAAATCAGTTTAGTAAAGCCAGTAGTTATTTCGTCTGGGAAATTCTTGTGGGGTGCAGCAGAGAATTGTAGATATTCCTCTTGTCCTTGTTCTGTCTTGTAATACTGAATTAATTAACATGGACCTGCTGTGGTTCCCCCTCAGACAAACAACTGAAACTCTGACTTGAGTAAAGCACATTAACTGCAGCCGTGCATCTCTCTAATCAGAGATTTGAGCTTGTTTGCATTTCCAAAGCATTAAACATCTCTGAAATAAGTGCATCATGCACAAGGAGTAAGGTGCTGCCTCTCTCAAAGCCTTGAGGCACTGACACCACTTTAGTCCAGGCCAACATTCGAGGTCTGAGCAAAATTCAGGTGTCTGGGTGGATTTGGGTGATTGTGCCTGGCTGAAAAGGGGGCTGGAAAGGAGGATCAAGAAGATGTGAGACATCAGGAAGAGATGTACACACAGGGACTGCAAAACACACAATTCTGAGGGTGTGACTTTGTCTTTCAGTTGATTTCCTGAATCTTCAGGGCTTATATCAGTAAAAATATTTTTGATTAGAAAGTACAGTGGCAAGTTAATAACATTTTTTAATACACCAAGATTTTGCACTTCTATTTTTCCCCAAAAGAAGCCAGGAGTATTCAAATGCTAGTTGAGAAACTCCCTATCAGCAAAAGTAATTCCTTCACAAAATGTAAATCATTGCCAGTAATTCATATTAATCTACTTGCTTTCTGCTTCCACAGACTGTCCATGCTTATTGAATTTATGGCTGTCCTAGCCCCAGGTATGTACCCTCCTACTCCTACTCCTGCTATTCCCCCTTGCCATCCTGTATGCAAAACAGCTGCTCCAGGGCATGCACAAAGCTAATTTGGGCGAGTGTCCAGGCAGATCAAATGTGCAAATATTCAGCTTTGTAATACTTGGAGGCTCAAACTGCAGATGCATTAGGAAAATTCACTCAAGAAACTTGATTTTGTATTTGGATTAAAATTATTAGAGTGAAATTCTATTCTGCTAGATATTGTGACTAGATATTGTTTTCTAAAGTCTTTCTTAAATACAACTTCCCTAGACAAGGATGTTTCCAGGATTGCTTCAGCCACTCATTATGCCTAGGACAAGTCTTTGGCCTCCTAAATCTTGGCGTGACAGTATTAACAATCCTTACAAAAACATTTATCCACATCTTAAGCCTCCTTGGCAGCATTAAATCATCTCCCATCCCACGTATACAAGCTGGCTGATGGATGTATGCAAATGCCTGGCGGTAGGGAAAGGCATTTTAATATCCAGCCCCAGTAAATTACTGACATTATTACAAGGGAAAAGGCATAGTGAGTTGTTCTGTTGTTGACTGCATATTCCCAGGATACAGTGGTGATAGGCAGGCAGGGATATTTGGGATATCTATCCAGCTGGGAATCTCAGATAGAAATAATGCCTGTGTTACCCAACTATTTGCTTTGTATCTTCCCAAAGTCTGTCACCACTGCCCTCTTCCCAATTCTCCCATTTTCTAATTTAAGTGGAAAAAGAAGTAAACCTTTCCATTTCTACTTGCTCCCTACAAACAGCTCCCAGCACAGACTGTGGTGTGGAGCAGTGGGTATTTAATACCTGTGATGGCCCTTGCTGCTTGGGCTCTGCCTGACACCCTCTGCCTTGTGTGCCTGGGAACAACATCAGTGTCCAGATGTCACTGCAGTGCTGACAGATCCAAGTCCCAGGGCTGTGAGGTCAGACCCTGCTGCTTTGCTGCCTGGCAGGTTTGCTCCCGTGCTCCCCAGGAATCACTTCCTTTGCACTAATCGAAAATAAAATAATTAAAAAACTCAAACAAAAAAACCAAAACAACAAACAACCCAAATCCAATAAATTAATTAAAATTATTCCCGGCTGTAACTTCCCCAGTGGCAGCAGGTGGCGCTGAGGAATGCACAGATCAGTCCTGGGATGCACCTTCACCTGCCCCCAGCACTGCTGAAAGAATCGGGACAAAGCAGGACAAACCCCAAATCCCACCTTGAAGAGCAGCGCCAGATTCCGCTCCAGCTTGTTAAGACACCTGAGAAAATAACCCAAAAAACAGACACCAACATTTTTACAAAAAAGATATAATTTTGTAGTAGATTCTAGCAGCTTCTGGAAAACTATTAAATTCTCCACTTGAAATCTTCTGGACTTCTCCATAGAGGAAATACTTGCATGATGGAGCTGAAAAAGACATTCCCACGTTTGGAGCAGAGAGAGACAGGAGAATAAATTATCAATACCTGTATTTTTATATTGAGCATTCAGTGGAGATTTTTAATTTTTTTCCCAAATCACTCAGGTTAGTTTCTGCCATAATTTTTATTTCATTGCCTGCTTCCTGAACTTATATCTAAGCACTTCTGGGTAAAGAGTTATGGATCTGGAAGCAGGATTGTTGTTAGTTGGATCTGCCTTGTAGATAGAGACCTGTGCCTGAGCAGGTCAGAATGGATTGCAAAAAAAAAAAGATATTACTTCTGAAAATAAAAAGGAAAGGGAGACAGAAGGAGATTACATGTATATATTATTTAAATAGTTGACAGCTGACTTTGCTCTGCGTTTTAAGCAGATTAAGGTCTTCCTTCTGCTTTTTATAAATAAATAAATAAATAAATAAATTTAGTGGCAGTATTAGATATTGTACTAGGACTCTGGGGTTTTATTACACTTTTTGTCTCCAAGTGTGCTTTATAAAGTTGAATCAAATGTCTGAAGTAGGAGATGGTTCACTAACAGAAATATTTTCCATTTCTGTTGGTTTTGACAAGTCAAAGCTTTCTGCAGACCTTAAGCACAACTCCAGAGGAGAGCTTCCCGTGCTGTGTGTGTTCAGAGCAGCAGAGCTGGCAGGCAGGACTTTGCCAGCCCTCGTTTTTGGGTGCCAGGCTGTGGGCAGGGGTGGCTGCTGTGAGAAGGGGCTTCTCAGCAGAGCACGGGCACAGCTGCTGGCCCTGCACCACCCCAGAGCAGATGGCATCACTGGCTGGTCTCCCAAGCTTTGTCTACACAAACCTGAGCCCCTGGAGCTCTCTGAAATCTCCTGTGCTTGTATTTTTGACAAATTGTATTTACTTCTTCACAACAGGATGTGTGGGTGATCTTGAACTGGCCTGGGGCTTTGGCATCAGCCTGGAGACCCTGCCAAGGAGCAAAAATGGACGAGAAATGAAGCTTGTACCCGCAGCTCAGGCCATATGTGAGGGTTTTTGCCTGTACCAGCTGCTGGCCCTACCTGTGGTGACCCCAGCTGTGACTGGGACGTGCAGGGACAGCATTTCTGGCTTCAGTGCTGCTCCCAGCCCCAGCACAGCCCCGCTGCCAGGGCTCACTGTCAGTCTGAGAAACATCTGGGAGGAAAAAGGAGTTAAAAGGTGTTAGATAATCAAAGAAAGGCTTAGATCAGTGTGTGAGGAAGCCATCTGTGCCCAGACAGCTGTGACTGAGACCAGTTGGGTGGGAGAGTGGCAAAGTAGCCACTGTGTATAATGTGGAGATATTATGTATAATAATGAGGAGATATTATTGCTGAACACTCCCTGGGTTGGGTGACACCTTTTAGAAATGTGCAAGCAATTTTTCTGAAGTAAGAGGTCCATTAATACATCTTAGACTGGGGGAAAACTTTTAAGGCGTTTTTCTTTGGGTTATCTTCCAAGGTCAAGCTCAAGACAACAGGTTTTAGTTTCTATAGCCATTGATTCAAAGGGGGATTTTGAGCATCAGCTACAATCCCTGTTGGCTCACACTAAAAGCCTCAAGAAAGCTTTTCCCAAAGTACCTCCTGCACAGTAACGTGGAGTTGGATTGCTCCGTGGAAATCTTCTAAAATCTTTCTCTTTTCACTAAGGAATACGGTTGATTTTACAGGACATTTGCCTCACCTTGTAATATGAGATCTGTGACTTGTCTGTAACATCAATCAGCAGCTTAGCACTCAATAGTCAAGGTAAAAATGCTGGTTTTGTACTTGTGACAATGTGTTAAACAATATTTTAACTAGCAGTTTTATTGCCTCATTGACCTCCCATCCTGTAAGGATAAGGGAGTCCAAGGTTGGAAACACATGGTCAAGGTTTCTGCTGTCAGTATTAATAAGATCAGGCATAGAGCAGTATCTGCATAAGAGCAGGAAGCAACAGACATTCAAAGCTGCTCATCCTTAAATTAAGGTGAAAGGGTTTTCCCTTGTCACCAGAAAACTTCGAATTTCTTATTCACTGACAATGTTTTCTGCAGTTCTGGCTCCTGGAAAGTCACTTCCACATAACCAGTTTGCTATCACCATCTCTGTGCTGCTCTCCAGCTTTTTCACACCTCTTGGTACTTCCAGTCTGTGTCAGCCTGAGCTTTGGTGAGCAGCATCTTGTCCCTGAGCTGTCTCCCTGAGCACTGCTTCTCACAGAAGAGGCTGAGAGAAAATATTTCAGAAGCATTTACAGGAGTTACAAGCATCACAGGGTCGGGGTGTGCTGCAGGTCAGCTTCTGCATCGTGCAGAAACAACCAGCAAACAATTTAAAAAAGGAAGGAGATCTTGAGGAGTGGGGTTTACTGCAGGAAGTAAGACACGGAGAGCTGGTAGGTAAAAGTTTCTGGGATAAATTTTCTCTTGTGTTTTATGCACAGAAGCCATAGCATGTGCTGGGGCAAGTACAGGCAGTCTGTGGCACTGGCTTGTGCCTGTCCCCACGTCATGGTGAGGGTGGCCACAACAAAACTTCTGGGTTCCGAGTACTGAGTGTTTAAGTGGCAAAAATAAAGGAGGAGGAACAACAGAGTTGGCCAAAAAATAAAGAACTTTAATGGAAAATAAAACAGGGACGATGCCCAGAAACTGAACGCTGTATAGGGGCAAATTCCAAGGACCTGAAACAAGGGGGGAGTGACAATATATACAATATATACAATGTATACAATGCATACAATGCATACCCTGGGGGGGGGAGATTCTGGAACTATGACCATATAAGGGGAACGAGTAACCAATAGGAGAACAGAATTTGGAGTAATTAACATAACAACACTAAGGACTGTGGGAAGAACACTTAGGCTCGCCCTACCTGATGCTTCCCAATTCTTGAACTCAACACCTGATTCTTTCTAGGTGAAATCTGGGTGACTCTGTGTCCCAGCCAGGTGGACTCCCACATCCCCACAGTCTGCAGGCAGCTCTGAGCTGGGACACAGCCAGTGCTCAGGACAGTCTTCAAGAGAAATTCTGTCTGTAGTGTTTGAAGAACTTTCTGCAGGCTCTACATTTACAGAACACACAGGGATGATGTGAGGTGGTTCTGCTTCCTTTAGCATTATCTAATTTCCTTCACTTGGACTTGCCCCATCTTTTTCTATTCATGTTCTTCACATGCAATTTCCATTGACTTTTTATTTCCTGTGAGTTTAACTACAGAGCACCTGTCTTGGAAATTCCTCCTAGACTGAGACTTTATATTCCCCTCTAGGTACTTTAATTTTTAAATAAAAACAATTAATAGTTGAAACTCTTACTTCCTTGATACTCCAACCTCAGTTTCAATCGAATGTTTGCCACATATATAAGAAGTTATAATCAATCTATTCTACTCTTATAACTTTCCATGGGTAGTACAAGAAAAAAGGTTCTTCTACTGTTTCATATTCAGAATTCTCTAGGTTTTTCTTATTCTCAGCAAGATCTATCATAGGAGTTCCATCATTAGTGTGCAGAAAGATCAATTTACTTTGCCTATCACTTTCTATGTCTGTTGTTTGACTTCAAAAAACAAAACACAGCAGCTGAACACCAATATTTTTTTTAAATTCTGACCTTGTGCCTTTTGCATCTAAAATCTACCACTGGGTTTAATTGCAGGAATTTATTACTCTCCCGTTTTGTGTTTCCATCTCAATCTTTACCTTAATTTTAGTTTTTAAATTTTTAAATTTTTAGTTTTTAAAAATTTTTAGTTTTTTATTTTTAAAGTTTTTAAGTTCTTAGTTTTTCTTTTTTTTTATTTTTTCTTTCCCTCTTCTTGAGTAACATTTTAAGACTCATGCTGCATTTGTTGGCACAAATGCAATAAAACAGTTTAAAAAAATAAATCTTTATCTACCAACACAATAGTTTTATTTCCACCTATATTTCAAAAGAGCAAATTCATTTTCAGACAGAAAATATCTACGATGCAATTTTATTTTAGACTGTGGGTAACATGCTTCAGCCCGTGACAGCACTGTTAAAAAGATAAACCGATTCAGCAGCATTAATCTTTATCCTTCACACACAAAATAGGTTGGATTTATAAGTGCCAAGACACTAATGAAAACTGGAGTAAGAAAGGGAAGGAAGAGTGAAGAGAAACACTTGTCAGGTTAATCAAAACTCAAAAATTACTGAATTTTTTTGAACGTTAACTTCAATGTGATAGAAAATGCTAGACCTATTAACACTCACCTGCAGCAAGATTTCTCTTCCTGGCTTTTCCATCTCAAAGCCCCTGGGGCTGCACCAGACCTGCTCCAGCCAGGGGGCTCAGCCCCTTCACAGCAATTTGGGGATAAAAGAGAATCCCGTGGGCTGTGCTGCTGTTGCAGAGTGGAACTCCGGAAGGAACCTGGCCTTCTGCAATCCTCTCTTCCCTCATCCCTTTGGTCTTCATCCAAAGAGGCTCCAAAGCACAGAGTTGAGTGGCTGAGGTGAGGTTTGGGTTGGAAGAAGGAATTCAGTCTGTCCTTTTTCTTCTGACAACAGAAAATTCCTCTGCTGTGCATCCAGGTCACCTGAACCCTCCAAGGACCCCAGCACAGCTACTGCTACTGAAAATGCTGCTGAGGAAGGAAAAGGGAACCATGGCACCAAGGCTGTGGCCTCTACAAAAGCCTCTAAACTTTGCCCTTCCTGAGTTTTCAAAAAGCTTTTACAATGCTAAGAGCACCTCAGTAAAATAATACCATAAAAGTTTAGTCATCTTAAATATAAAAATTGATTCCTTCACTCCTGTTATTCTTCTCCCTGTACCCCCCACCAAAAAAATTGCTGTATTTAATTTTTATTTGTACTTGCTGAAGAGTAATGCATTTTCAAGAAAAGGATTAAATCTCTCAAAGTGAGGTAATAAAACTGAAGCTATAATGAAATTCACTGGATATACAGGGAGATATTTCATTTAGGCATTGGAATAAAACTCTAGTTACAATCCTGGTCAGAATAATTCATGACCAAAATGTGTCATACTATTTTTAATTGTCCTTGTTTTTCAAATAAAAGTTATAGATGGTCTGGTAAATCATTGCCTGCCAAGCTTAGGTAGTGAATGGCTCAGTGAATCCCAAGGGGCACTTTCAATTTTTACGGCAATTCATTTATTTATTTGTCTATACTAATAAAGCACATATTTAGAGATT